>NC_142934.1:48209894-48277394 GCF_046866305.1 Octopus bimaculoides
AAAATGCACTCTAGCGAGGAGATAAGACCTCACCACCTTCAGTACCCAGTTCACCATCTCTCATGATTTCGAGTTCACTTTGTCTCGTCAATGATGGACGATCAAACGCTAGAGATAGCAGCAACTCATCTCTCCGCCAGTGGCATATCGGAAAATAGTACTTGAACTGGGCTGCTGTCGTAATTAGCAAGTGAGCTTGTTAAAAAAATATACATTAGCGACAGAACCAGTATTGATAATGATTCATTTATTTGATAATGATTTCTGTTATCAGTATTAATAATGAGAGTTAATATTTATTTCCATTTAAACGTAGATGTTTTATTAGAACAAACTATCCAGCAGTGGATACCAATAATTTTTATATTTTGTACTTTGCTCCAAAAACAAATATGACAGTTTCTCTTGGTAACTACTGCAGTATAGTCTCAACGTTTAAGTGGGGATAAATATTATCTTGCGGTATTAATACTGCCTCTGTCATTAATATATGTTGTTCTCGTAATGTATTACTGGTGTCGCCATTTTTTAAATAGATTACAGCTGGAGATGAGAAATGTATCTTTTACAATAATATTAAACAATGCAGACGATGACTAAACCTGAATTCAAAGATCTGTAAGACACCGACGAAAGGGATTTCATGGAAAGAAAATTTTAACGAGTGTTTGGTGGCATAGGGTAAGAATTATAATTATGAGCTTATAAAGCCGAATCAAACGATCCCTTTTGAACTTAATCAGTAGCATCACTACTTGAAGACTTATTGGGAGGTAAACGCTCCGCCTGAATGGACAGCGAGGGATTTCTCTTCTATCAAGTTATTACGCGCCCTCTCACCTTGAAATTCACTGAGAAAGCGTTGGATTCCTTCAGATGGGACGAACATGACACGGCAAAATTCTCCAGCTCTTCGTTCAGACTTCCAGACGGGTAACTTATGGCCAACATACAAAATATATAAAATGAATTAAATATATATATGAATGTAAATCCTAAAGAGTTTTTTAAATCAGATATTCGGAAAGTTACAAATACAAACAGATCCGTGATAGGAAATGAAGAACATTGCATAGATTATTAAATTACCAGTTTTAAATATCAGGTTTGTACTTTCAAATAAATAATAAAAATCGGGCGGAACTTTCTATATACTCTTACACACACACACACACACACACACACACACACACACACACACACACACACACACACACACACACACACACACACACACACACACACACACACACACACACACACACACATACACACACACCTCAACAACAACACACACATGTACAAATATTATTAGTTAAAATAGTCTGATTCGGCTCTAATCGACTTAAACAGAAACCCGGCTCATTCAAGCTTTGATTACTGAATGGAGAAATATAGAAAATCCAAGATGACTACAGGTAAATAGGCTACTATTGGTCAAGGTGGGTCTCATTGTGCTCTTAGTCTTGACTTCGACATTTCAGCAATAGCAGATGCGTTAGAAAAGAACACTTCTTGGACAGCATGGATTGAAAGAAAGCTGGTAGCATTCGGTGATTATCTCACATCAGAGTTCAATTGTTTGGCTTCACTCAGTTAAAAAAATCAACACACAGCTTATATATACATATATCTGTGTATGTAGCTATGTATAAGGAGCAGGAGGACAGACAAAAACAAAAAGGTACTTACCACATATACTAGGTGTGCCATAAATAATTCAAACATTTAAAAATATTATTATTTAGAACGTAACCAAGCGACATCCTTGCATTTCAGAATTCGTTTCTATCTGCAGACCTATTTCTGTACTGTAGTATTGGCTCTAACAAGGAAAGGCGATGATTCTTTTACTAGAGGGAGAAAAGGTACAAGAAATGAAAGACACATATATGAAAGGAAAACAAACACAAGAGAGAGAACGAGAGTAACAAAAGAGAGGGGGAGAGAGAGCTAGAGATAGATAGAAAGATAGATAGATAGATAGATAGAGAGAGAGAGAGAGAGAGAGAGAGAGAGAGAGAGAGAGTGACCAGGATTCATGAAATAATGAACAAAGACGTACTTTGCCACCAGAGCAAAACTTCTGTTCTAAGGTTAAGTAGAAAGACGATAGCAATTTCGCTAAATTGAAAATAATTACAAAAATTTGTTAATTTCAATATAAATTTGATATTGATTGTATTAATATTTGGTGACATTTTGCAAGTAGAAAAAAAAAAATTTTGAACGGGGAGACTGAGTTGCTGTAAATCCAGTTTAATATCATGCAAATTATTGATGAAGAAAATGTCTAATATATGTCAAGAATTTGCCATTGAATACGAAAATATCAAATAGGTAAAAAAGAAGGAATAATGTTAGAACTCATCAACTATTTAATTTAAAAAAAAAAAAAACCGAAAGCTGTAAGTCCAATCAAATGACACTTTAATCATAATTGCATATATATTTTTTTGAAATTTATAATATATTGAAGAGAAAACTAAAGACTTTTGAATTAATTATGAAATAACTCAACTGTTCATAGAGGAGGCAGTATTTAATACGTCGTCTTGAAAATTCTTTAAGAAGATTGGTTTTGAAGACTCTTACAAAAAAAATTATATAGAAATATTAAAGATTTTCAAGAATAAATTCATATCAACAGTGAAGTCAAAACAAAAAATGAGCTGAAGAATATTGAAATTTTATAAATTCTGAAAGAGAGAAGACAGTTAAATAGATTTTCGTACTTTTTGTAAGCGAGTGTGGATTATTTAAACAAATATAATGAATTATAACTAATTTCGCAAGTATTTTCTTTATACACAATATATTTATTTACAAAAAGTTTAGATCATTGATTACACTGAAGTCTGTCTAGAATGTCTGATGTTTGCACCTACAATGTTTCTGTGACGTTCACACTGAATATTAAAAAATTCAACAGATAGATTAGTGCATTATTAAAGACTTAATTGTATTTTGAAGCACACGCGCGCCCACATACACACAGGGATGTTTACGTGAGTGTGCAAAAATATATTTATGTAACTGGTATATCTGGATGAGTAGGGATATTAACAACTAAAGTAACCTGGCTGTAAATATTATTTATTGTGCCACTATAATTAACAGTTGCAAGAAAAAGAAACAGAGGTTAGGTAAAAGAGATATGAAGTTAGATGAATAAATATATAGTTAAATAGACAAGTAGATAGAACGATAATTAGATAGATAATATATATATATATATATATATATATATATATATATATATATATATATATATATATATATATATATATATATATATTGATTAAACCTTCACTGCATCAACATGTACATCCTTGCGACAATGTGACCTTTAATTTAATCATGATATCCTTGGCCTGATGAGTTGCCGGTGGTATACACCTCCCTTGTATTTTTATCACTTCTGAGGTTCTGCCGGCTATGAAACATATGTAGCTCGGATCTTACCTACTCTATTCCGTAACTCTTATTTCTTTATTGCCCACAAGGGGCTAAACATAGACGAGACAAACAAGGACAGACAAAGGGATTAAGTCGATTACATCGACCCCAGTGCAACTGGTACTTAATTTATCGACCCCGAAATGATGAAAGGCAAAGTCGACCTCAGCGGAATTTGAACTCAGAACGTAGCGCCAGACGAAATACCGCTAAGCATTTCGTCCGGCGTGCTAAAGTTTCTGCCAGCTCGCAGGGGGTAACTCTTGCATACCACCCCCACACATACACAAACACACACACACACACACACACACACACACACACACACACACACACAAACACACACGCACACACAAATGGCAATTGCGTTGATAATAATCAGAGCAAAATCCTTCATTGAAGAAATGTTTTACCAGTATGAACGGCTTCTTCAATTCATAAGTTAATAAACTGATTATGTATAACCCTAGTATAATAAAATTTGATAATAATTTTAATCATAACGTAAATAAAAATGTTCATGGAAACGCTGAGAATAATTTCAATCGAAGCGCAGATAATAATTCTAACCAAGGGATTGATAACATGTACAATAATTGAATATCATCGTCTCGAGTGTTGATACAATAAAGTATGAGTCAAACTTTACCGAAACGTGTTGCCTTCAACCAATCTTAGCAATCAATATTAAACAGTTAGTTATTTTTAATTCATAAGACTGTATAAGCAAAAGATTTATAATATAAATCTTCAGAACACATTTGTTTATTAGCACAGTATTACATATACATGTTGACTCTATGTTGTTCGACAATGAGGATATACATATTCGGTCAACTGTCAAAATAAACATTGAAATGACGTGTATATGGCTGTATATTTTCCAGAGAAGTGTACCCTTCATGTAATCGCCTGTTTCATTCACAGCGTATGGGTAGACGAAACGCTATAGAGAATTACATAAATGACATTTTCTAAAGGTTCAACACTGGGATCCAAGCCTAGACCTGGTAGTTGAGAAGCAAACTTCTAAAAAATTCGACCAAATCGCGCCTATATCTTTATGTATACATACATACATACATTCATACATACATACATACATACATACATACATACATACATACATACTACAGTTGCTCTATCCAGATTACAAGTTCGGGTTTATGCGTATGATTATTGGGGCAATGTGATATGTAAAACACTTCCTAAATACTAATCTCGAGAAAATATGTTTCTCAAAACTAGAAGGCAGAAAGCTGATTTGAAGACTACAGATCCAGTTCATCAATGGAACTGTAAAAATCTGTAAAACTTACCAGAAGTTTATCAGTTGAATATATATGAACATATATAGATATGCAACTATATGCATGAGAATACACCCATAAAACAAAATATACGAATCTGCACTTATACATACATACAAAAATGCCCTGTTTTAGAAATTTCAATGATGGATCCTTGGATCTAGGTTAGAAACTGGCTCTTTTTCTATTGGCAAGGATTCTTGAAATAAAACTGAACATACACGCGCACGCACACACACACACATACACACACACACACATACACATACATACACACACACACACGCACATACACACACATGTGCCTGTATTTGTATGTGTATATGTGTGTGTATATGTGTGTACATTTATTTTAATCGGAAGAAACTACAAACTGACCTAAGCCATTTATACCCAAACACGCACATGCGTATATTTGTCGGAGTTTCCCATTCCCTTCATGAGCACTTTAGCATCTTTCACTTCTTCCGTCTATCATTTACCATCGCTCCAGCCATAACATGACTTGACAAAAAAACATTCCGGTTTCAGAATTTTAGCTTCTCGAATCTATGTTCATCGACTTAACCGCTTCTAATGTTACGCTCGTTATTTTTCAAATTATTTATTGCACCTTATTTTTCAACTTGCTTATGCTCACACGAAAATACAAGATTTATTTTGTGCCAGCACATTCCAGTTGAGATTCATCAGGACTGGAATCTCGTAAACTAAATTCCGACAACCTTCTTGCTTTTCTTCCTCTTTAGACTGCTGAATCACACGCAAGCACTGATATAAAAACGCTTTTCAAATTCCGAACGCGTTCAACCGCTCCACATTTACCCTACATCATAGACTCGACAAACTTATCTACTCATACATTCGTTCACACAGCCTCACAAATGCACTTTGATATTTACGACACCAAGGAATTTACACTCTTAGAATCACTCACCCATCCATATACATACACTCATATTTATACACATACATGCATCCCAGCATATAGATACGTAAAAGCTACTCATATTCCTGCTACAAAGCATACATATACTCTCTCACGTGAAATTAAACGTCCACTCCATTCCATTTTTTGACACATCGCATAGAACGGTATACACCTAGGTTTATAATCCTTCATCTAACTGTACCAAATATTTTATCGTTTTCACCCAAATATGTTATCGTTATATTTTGTCTCACAATGAATCTCTATTCTGTTCTCTCTCCTTATATGCCCTTCATCTCGTGCCATAGAAGATCTAACATCTAAAACTTCAAAACATGCCATTCCCCTTTCGATCATTCAACTAAGAACCTATGATCCTACGTAGTTCTTATCAAGATGTTTTTTTTTTACTTTAGCTTACATTGAGTCACCTGTTGCTTTTGCGATATATATATATATATATATATATATATATATATATATATATATACGGGCACACGCACACAAATACACACATGCACAGACACACACAGAGATACACACACACACACACACACACACACACACATAGAGGTCACTACATTTTTAACTGTACATTTATAATAACATAGCTGACTGATACATCTATCTATCTATCTATCTATCTATCTATCTATCTATCTATCTATCTATCTATCTATCTATCTAGGTTTGGCACGCCATTTCACTACAGCTATAGCTTACTTCAGTAGCAACACTCTACTGAGAGAAAGATACACCAGTTAAAAAGAAGGCTTTCAGCTGGACCAACCAGTAAAACGTGTCTCGCTGTCTTACCATATTGCCAGTAATACTGTCGGGGCTTTCTTAAGACTTCAAAATGAAAAGGAAGATTTGTGAAATATCTTAAGATGTCTTAGTGTGTTTATTTAGATTAATACGAATCTCAATTCTCATAGGTCAAATAAATTATTTTAGCTTTGACACAGTATCATATATTCATTGAGGAAGCGTGTATTCAATATTAAAGACTTAACTGATCTTATTGAATCAATTTTGAAGGATACTCGTATAATAACAAAAAAAAAAGAAAGAAGAATGCCTTATTGAAACTGAATCTTTTACACTGACTGCTGTCAGTCAGGATTCCCTTGGTATTTGCATTTGGATACATCGATGGCAAAGAATTTGTTGTAGAAAATAACTGGTACTTCAGCATGTAGTCAGGTCTATTGTCTCCTATATCAACGATGTTGTCTACATAAAAATCTGCCACCTCAGTTCCGATAGAGCTTGACACCAGTGAATTCCTATCAGAACGGAAATCCTCTGAATAGAAATCCCAGTTCATCTCGTCTTACGTATTAATAGGTTACTCAATACACTGCCTTGCATTGAGACTCTTATTAAGTCGAAAGGATAAAAGACAAAGTTGTCTTCAGTGGCATTTGAACTCAGAATGCAAAGAGTCGGAAAGAATAACATAAATCGGTTGAATGTTCCGTATATATTTTATATCAGATCAAGATTACTAATTTAAAGAAAGAAATGTTTGAAAACAAAAGATATAATATATAGAAATATCACACAGAACAGAAAAATTACATAAAGAAATTGCAAGAAGCTAGGAGAATAAAAATGAAAATTTAAATCGTGAACGTAGACATAGTACATGAAAAACCAACAAAATTACAAAATTAGACACTAGAAATAGAGAAGTAGCTAATAAATTCAAACAAGAGATGCACAGACAAAAATATGAATAGAAGAGAGGATAAGCAATTTATATAAAGACGGAAATAGTTTAGGTATTATAAACTAACTTTCTACGAAAGAACAAAGGTCTGCTCAATCCGACTTCTAAACTCAAAACGTGTAGTTATAATAGCGAAATACATATGCATCAATATCACAAAGAGACACAAAAAAATCAGTTACATAGCTAACTTGGTAATGACAAAAGAAACGGTAATCCATAAAAATTTAGCATATAGGAATATCACAACTCGAATGAACACCATGTGAAGTTACACAGAAATATTGATATAAAACACGAGATGATTACTTAGTTTTTAATTCTCAATGAAATAAACACCAAATACAAAGAAAACGAATTATTGTTTGTAGCTAATCCATTGTCAGACGATAGTTCGTGCGCACGCGCACACATAGGCACACATGCACACAGTGGTGAGACCGTGTTGGCGTCTTACATTCATTAGAAACTAGGTCCGCATGATAAATTATGAGCATTGGTACAAAAGAGATGGTACAAAAATATACTGCAGTATATCTTAGAAAATGACAAGGTAAACGTGCTGTGGAAGATGCCAACTGAAGAAAACACGTTGATTAAGAACACTCGATAGTATCATTAAAAACTAACACGGAATGAAGTGTCACCTAGACGTGGCATCCATTGGGACAGATAACTAAGTATTTGAGTCTGTGTATGTGCGTTGTGTGTACGTCTGTGTGCGTGCGTGTGTGTGTGTGTGTGTGGGTATGCGAACGTGTGTGTGTGTGTCCTATATAATGATTCTCCCAGCTCACCACCTTAATAAGCCCTATAATGATAATTTCAAATTTCACCTCAAGGTAGGAGATTTCCGCGGGGTGAGAGATAAGTTGATTACATTGACCCCAGTGCTCAACTGGTACTTATTTTATCGACCTTGGCGGAGTTTGAACTCAGAATATAAAATCGCATGAAATGTCACTAAGCATTTGGCCCGGTATGCTAACGATTCTTCCAGCTCACCACATTAATAAGCCCTATAACAACAACACGTGTTCTTACGTGGAATTATTAAAGATTAATATATAAATAACTAAATGTTAAGATTGACAGCCGCACCTAAGAAAGAAACATAACATAAGTGATATGTACACACATTACATATAGTAGTTTAAATAAACTAGAAAACTCATTAACACTTTTCAAACCATACAGGGCTGCACTAAGTTCTAAACTGAAAGCTCACGATATAAAATTTTTAAACTAATAACATGAACAATTGCTTTGTTAAGATGTATCAACTTCAAAGTTGCATTTAAATTTTATACTATCTCTCTGACATCTAACAATAAGCATCTTGAAAACCAGATGTAACCCCAAATGCTCGGTATAATGACATTTCATCATGTAATCACTGGATAACCAAATTTAGTCAAAGCAGACAACGTAAATCGATACAATAAAGTTGGCTTCTATGTCCATCTGGCAACATGAAAAGACAATTCAGCTACATATGATAGCAAGTCGTTAATGAATCAATTGCCAGACATATGAGTACATCAGTCTCATGATTGTTCCACCAATACAAACGGGTCTATTGTTGCTAAATAAATAAATGTTTCAGGGCTAATAAAATACTATTTATCAATTGGTAAATAGTCGATTGCGCATTATTACAAGAGACTTGTGCAAAAGAGATTGATAGGTTATATATAGAGTAACTTACCAATGAGAATGTAGAAAAAGAATATAAAGAAAACTCAGGCAACGTGTGATTTAAATGAACAACACTGAATCAGAACCAAAGCCCCACAAGGACTTTCAATGAGTATAACCTGCAGCAGGGCCTAACTCGTCAAAACTCAAATATTATATGAAATATTTGTGCAGTTCATTCTAGGTTTAGTGTGAAATTTCGTCTGAAATTTGATTTTGTTGTTATGCTTCAAGTCGCGTCTGATTAGCTGGTCTACAATAACAGACATTCTATTGTGACTATTGCGTCATTCATATTAGTTATAGCATATCACAAACTACACTGTCCAATGTAAATTTGAAGATGGTTGAATGTAGTTTAAAAAACGAATGGCTATTATTACTAGATATTATGTCATCGGTGAGGCTCCTACGTAATCAGAAACATCAATCGTCAGTCAAGAGCAGCGAAAAAAAAAATTCCCTACTCTTGGCAGAAACATCTCAAAGAAAGACACACTTGGATAAATCGCATGCAATAGCTAGGTTCTACTTTAATTTATTGATTCAGTTGTTTGAGAGGAAATTTAACCTTAACCAGACTTGAATTCAGATCAGTAAAATACTCCACAGAATGTTGACCGACTTTTTACGGATTATGCCACTTGTTTTTTTTTTAATAATATTAATAATAAAGATTTCTAATATTGGCACATTGTCATGTAATTTATAGAAGAGTAGAGTCTATTGAATTTTCAATGAAATACTATTTTATCCGCTCAAAAATACATATGCAAATCAGCTTCAGTAAGAAAGAAAAGGGAGGTAATCAACATGTATCATTGATAGTTCAAATGACGTTTGTATGACAAAATAATTTAAAAAAATGCAAAGTCTAACGTTTCGGAACGTACATTTCATCGGAGTGAGGAGTATTATCAGATGTTGAAACAAGTAAATCGGAATGTGGATGACAAAAGGGAAGGAAACAATAAAGGCTGTATTATGTCTGGTGTTTTATATTTTTGAGCATACCTCAAAATCCCGAAATTTTGCCACAGTGAAATGTCGTCACTCATTTCGTTGTTCTTTATGTTTCATATTGAGCAATAAACCAACGTTTCCTTTTCTTGTTTAACTGTTTGTCACATGTTAGGTTTCATATCTCAGAACAGTTACATCTATAATAGCTTATATCTAAAAAAAGAAAAAAACAGAAAAGAAAAGAAAGACTTGAGTTTTACTTCGCTCAAATATTGTGGCATGCGTTTTCATAATGCTTCCATTTTGCCAATACATTCCAATAAACCTTAACTTAAGACGGATGGCAGGCGAAAATTGCTATTTATTGGCCAATCCGTCATTTATTATTGATGGTTCCAACTCTCTAAACAATCGTAGCCATTTATCGAATTCAACTATTTGCCGTAAACATGCATTTTCTTGAAATTGGACAGAATTTGCCGCAAGCGTTAAAGGAAACCATTATTAAGATGCTAACATTATGATTTCTCTTGAAGGTTTCTATATTTGTGAAACAAGGCGTTCTCTTGAATTCCTTATAAACTTTCGTAGATTTAATATAAATCATATATATGGTTTACATATTCTCATTATGCATGAGGACAGCGCACGCAGTTTTTATTTCTTGTTGACCAAAAAATCAATACCATTTTCATTGTTTCGTTCTCTTGTGTTTTTCGAATCTTTATCTCAATGAATGTTCGATTTTCTTTTTATTGTAATGTCATATACTGATACTCTTCAGTCGAAAACATCTCAGTTTGCACGTTTTCTTATATTTACAAAAATTTGAAACTTAAATTATAGAGTAGATGCATATTGGAATTATTTCTTTACATACTCAAAATGAACTCAAGCTGTTCAATGCTACTGAAATAAAATGCCTCCTCTTTGTACTGGCATGTTTCATTATATGTTTATAAGGGAAAAGAAACATAGACAAGGCAGTAGAAAAAAATTTCCACAAGTTTCTGCTGTAAAGTTTGTATCTAGAGACAAAATATCCCTTTTAAATTATTCCTTATCCAAGGCATTGTAGCAAACGTAGAAAGGTGACTGCTTGTATATAGACACTGGTATTGCTTTCAAATTTTGGCACAAGGTCATCAGTTTAGAGGGATGAGGTAAGTTAATTGCATTGATCCAAGTGCTCAAACGGTACTTATTTTATCGGCCCCGAAATGATGAACGGCAAGGTCGACCTCGACGGAATTTGAACTCAGAAAGTAAAGACGGACAAAATGCTGCTAAGCATTTTCTCCGGCGTGTTAACGATTCCGCCAGCTCGCGGCCTTATATATCCATAAAGGCGCAGCCAAATATCCACACTGATGACTGAGTATGTAAGAGGGAAATTATCAATAAACGAAAGAAAAACAATATGCAGATTGTAAATAAATAAACAGATAAATAAATAAATAAATAAAACCTAGCGTGTATATATGTAACTCAGCAAACTTGTTCATACTCTTGTTTCAATCGATCAGTAACTAAAGGAAAAATATGATATTATCTGGAAACAGACTAAATGAATATTTTGCGCTAAACTTATACGGTATTCATTAACCAAGCAACAAAACAATGCCTTCTGTAGATTCCAGTTAAGTCAATGGTGAAATTGATAATTATATTAATTGATCCTAATCTTCAAACCACAGAGAGTGTGCGTGAAGAATACTTGTGCGTTTGATCGTTATCAAACTACGA
Source organism: Octopus bimaculoides (assembly GCF_046866305.1). Classification (NCBI taxonomy): domain Eukaryota; kingdom Metazoa; phylum Mollusca; class Cephalopoda; order Octopoda; family Octopodidae; genus Octopus; species Octopus bimaculoides. The sequence goes on from NC_142934.1 coordinate 48,221,737, forward strand.
GATTTAATTAATTATTCGCTTCGCTGCTACCCGTGAGAAATATTGATCGACTGGCAACTGGTGCAATCGAACAATCAAGGCTGGAACGACTATAAAACTTTGCATACCAGAACCGTTACTGACAACCGAATCCTTAGAATTAAATAATAATCTAGTCAATTAAATCATTTGGACACGCCCGTCCCTTCACCGAACATACGCATAACACGATATAATTATATATATATATATATATATATATATCACTATATATATATGATTCTGGGATACGCACATAAACGCAAACTTATATACGTATTGTAATACATACATACCTACCTACACACACACACACACACACATATATATATATATATATATATATATATATATATATATATGTATATATATATATGCTTTTTCGATATTTATGTGATCAAACAGACCTAATAACGTTCTTATCATGTGTCCCAGATCCAGAAAAATCCAAGCTATTATAGCATAACCATGATCCATATATTGACAAGTACTAATATTTCAGAATATGTTTACTTTGTGGTGGTAAATAGGAATTAGACAGGATTAATTACCACTTTGATTCGTAAAATTGAATTCATGTTAATCTAATAATTATTTACAAAAGTCAACGAAGGAAATAAATACGATTTCACGTTGACGTTGAAATTAGGGAACATATATATAGATAGATTAGGATTTCTTAGAAAAATACAAAGTCACAGTTCTTTGGGGAGAGAGAATATTGTAATTTCATCCATCTAGGCGCAGGCGTGGCTGTGTGGTAAGAGGTTTTCTTCGCAACTTCATGATTCCAAATTCAGTCCCACTGCGTGACATCTTGGACAGGTATCTCCTACAATAGCCTTCGGCTAACCAAAACCTCGTCAGTGGATTTAGTGTCCGAAACTGAAAACAAGGCCGCGGTATATATATATATATATATATATATATATATATATATACATATACATATATATATGTATGTGTGTGTATCTGTGGTTGTCCTCTACCACTTCCTGACGAACCGGTGTTGATGTGCTTACGGCTCGCAAATTAGCAGTTCGGAAAAAAGACCCATAGAATAAGTACCAGGCTTTGAAGAACGGTACTAGGATTGATTCATTCAACTAAAACATTCTTCATGGCGGTACTCCAGCATGGCCGCAGTCTGATTACTGAAGCAAGTAAAAGATAAAAGAAAATATATACATTTCCTCTGCTCGCTATTCGTAGGAAAGTCGCGGAAGAGATTTCTGGCACATCCTCCATATGTTCCTGTCGGAAGAACCGTCACTACACTTTCCCAGTGGATTAAACAAGTAAAAGATGAAAGATAGTTAAAAAGATTGATTTATTATTGGCTAATTGAAATACTACAAGCAAAATATGTGGATATACTGAAGATATTATCAGTTATTTTCGCAAACCAGTGAGACACATTCATATCCAATTATCTCTTAATGAATCAGATAAAAATATCGTTGCCTAGCATTAATTATAAGTCAAGTTTCTTTTTCATTTTACTTAAAATCATTTTAATTACTGCATAGAATCTGTCGAAAAGCTACCGATGAAAAAAAAAATCAAATGGAATAGATGTGAACAGAATTTCCGACAATTTTCATAGGCATAAATTTAGATACATGAAACAAAACCAAACAGGGAAAATCCAGAGTCCAAAAGAGTATCTTTAGATATTTTGCTAAAAATTAAATTGACTGAATAGAAATATCTGAAGGAATAGAAGTTAATCTGAAGTATTTTTCTCAATTTATCTGTAAAGTCAAGCCATATGCAAACATATGCCCGAGCAAATTTAACGGCTATTAAATGAATATCTTTCTGTGTGAGTGTATTTGCAAAGATATATATATATATATATATATATATATATATATATATATATATATATACACACATATATATATATATATATATATATATATATATATATATATATATATATATATATATATATATATATATATATATATATATATATATATATATACGTGGTTGCCAGTAACACATATATGTGTCACGCTCGTGTCTTTGGCTGCCTTATACGTTAATATTCGTTAATAGATAGACATGATTGTACATATACAATCATGTCAATCTCTACACGACCATAATAGACATGCAGATATTTACTGATGGGCAGAGTGTATAATACATTTCATGTAATCGATGTAATAATTCCATTTTACTGTCTCTCTGATATTTTACAGATTTGGATAGGTGGAGAGGAGCAGTTATATTATTAATATAATATAATATAATATAATATAATATATTACGAGGATGTACTTGCATAACAAGTGACCTGATCTGAGATCATGTGCTGAAACAAAAACAACTGCAGCGTGGAAGGTATTTATAAGCCATTTAAAGAAAACAAAAACCGTTAGATTCACTTCAGCATTTAAATTTGATTTGTCAAAATAGTTTCGACACTTTGAAACAGCGACCTGTTCACTGACAAAATTCCGTGTGTGTATATATATATATATATTCAGTTATTGTATTTGGTTTGCAAGAGTTTGTTTTCCTTCAGAGTTTTCCTAAATCTCTATGGCCTGTGGCCTCTACAAACATTGCTCCTTGATATTTATGCCTTTGTACCATGTGCTCATACTGTTTGCTTTGTCACAAACTCTCTGTATCCTATCTTAGTCTTTACCTCTGTATTTAGGGCAGGCACCACACTGGTTTCCTTACATATAATGCTATCTAAACTCCCTCTACCTCCCTTGTATACCTGAATCCTATCTTTCAGGTCATATCCAGAGAATTGGTTTAGGAAAGCTCTAAAGGAGACGAAACTCAACATTAAGATCGTTGAACAGCCAAGGAGATCCATCAGATCACAATTAGGTGGGATGTACACCTTTGATAATACCACATTCACCAATGAAAGCTGCATGGTATGTAAGATTAACCCTGGCGTTAACAGTAGAACTAGAAATGTAGTCTACAGCATAAAGAACATAGAGGGTGCTTGCAAAGACAAGAACAGGACATACACTGGTGAAACATCTAGAAGCATTGCGAAGAGGTTAAATGGACATTTGAGACAATATGACGACAAAAAACATAGAGTCCTCCATACTCTACCAACATGCCAAAGACTAACATGGAGGCACACTGGGTCGAATTCACATCCACCATTCGTCCAAGCACAGGAAGAACCCAACACTCAGACAAATACAGGAGTATATCTTCATAAAGGAAACATGCCGCGTGCTAAATAGGAGATACAGATAGAAGATAGTGATACCACATTACTCACAGTTGATACATATACAAGCAGATTTGTTAGTATGCTGTCACACACACACACACACACACACACATATATATATATATATATATATATATATATATATATATATATATATATATATATATATATAAATATATATATATATATATATATATATATATATATATATATAGTAGGTAGGTAAATGGATATGTAGGCAAAGAGATTTCGACTAAAAAAATTGATCCAAGCAAACTCTCAATTCTGCATCAGTATTGAACGAATCTCCATGCATAACATTTGAAAGAAATCGAAAAAGGTGGAAATCCGTTGGTGCCAAATCATGAGAGTACGGCGGTTGTGGCAGCACTTCCCAGCAATGCGTTTGAAAGGCTTCCTTGGTCATATTGGCGACATGAGAACGGGCGTTGTCATGCGGCAGAAGAACTCCATGCTGACAATTAGGTCTTTTCTCTAGAATAGCCGTGTTGAGTAGTTCCAGCTGTTGAACATAGAGTTCCACGTTGAACGTTTGGTTTCGTTCAAGCAATTCATAATGGATAATCCCTTCCCAGTCCCACCATAGGCACAACGTCGTTTTACGCAGATGAAGATATTGCTTCACACATGGTGTCGCTTGTTTACCGAGGCTAAGCCATTCCTTACTCTGCTTCATATTGATGTACAGGCACCATTTTTTGTCGCCAGTAACGATACGGTAAAGAAATCGTTGCTTGTGTCCATAAGTTGAGCGGTGACGAGCAAGCAAACCTGCGGAGATTGTGGCTCGTTGATTTTTGTTGTTGTCACTTAAAGCATGCGGAACCCATGCTCCATACTTCTGAACCTTTTCCATCGACTGAAGATGCTTCTCTATAGCAGTATGGGAGCATTCTAATTTCTCTGATAGTTCCCTTGTCGTTTGACGAGAATATTCGTGCAAAAGTTGGTTTAATCGATCTTCATCGAACTCAACTGGACGGCCAGAACGTGCTGCGTCATTGAGATCAAAATTCCCATTTTCGAACTTGGCATACCAATCACGGGCAGTTCTTTCAGCTATGGCGCCCTCTCCATACACTGCACAAATGTCGCAAGCAGCTTTTGCAGCCTTAGAACCTTGATTAAAAGCCAAAGGTAGGGGGTGTCGAAAATGCTGATTATCCTCTTTTACTTAATATATAAAATCTTTACACCACTCACTCACTCACTCACTCACTCATTCATTCTCTCACTCACTCACTCACTCACTCACTCACTCACTCACTCAATCAATCAATCAATCCGCCAATCAATCAATCAATCAATCAATCAATCAATCAATCAATCAATCAATCAATCAATCAATCAAACAGTCGGTCACGCTATTATCTATGTGTCTGTCTGTCTGTCTATCTATCTATCCATACATACATAATAGCAACAATAACTACTACTACTACTACTACTACTACTACTGCTGCTGCTGCTGCTGGGGCTGTTGCTGCTGCTACCACCACCACTACTACTACTACTACTACTACTACTACTACTACTACTACTACTACTACTACTACTACTACTACTACTTCATAATCACTCCCGATCATCTGTTCGTAAATAGAGTCAGAAGAATACAAAAATTAGAGCAGAAAAAATTATTTTTTCATGACACTTCGGCTTGTATTAGAACAGTTTCATTGGCGTATGTATCAGTTCTATGGGTGTGTATATTATTTAATGTATAAATAGACGTACACACATACACACACTCATTCACACACACACATACCGTATACATACAATAACACACAAACACACACATACAAAACAAAGCTTATTAATTCTCTTCAAGCGCACTTATCATTTGTCATGAATCTCTTTTATAGTGCTAAACATTCCCAGGTGAACGACGTGCATGGCTTTTAATTATTCTAAAGGACAAGGCTAAAGAAATTACCTGAAGTTGCCAGCTGCATGAAAACAAAATAGTAACTTATCTGCTTCATTTACTTAGAATTACACCGTTAGTCACAAGAAGTATCATTCAGTAAATGATAAAGGCGACGAGCTGACATGTTTGCTAGAATACTGTGCAAAATGCATCCGAAGCTACATTCTAAGTTCAAATGCAACGGAGGCCGACTTTGTTTTCATCCTTTCAGGGTGCATAAAATTTGTATCAGTGACGCACTATAGTCGATTGAATCGACTTATCCCTCGACCACATGTAAAATTGATGGTTCAATGCTAACATTTGTAACCAATCTATTAATAAAAAGATCTGATCAGAAAGTGCAAATATGTTTCTGTCACGGGACTGGTAAACAGCAATAGCACTACCCACTCTATTTCCTAATTAACTGACTTTAACTAATTACATTTACGGTTGCTTTCATTGATTTTTAAACCATGACACTGCCTTCCTCTACGTTTAGATAATGATTGTTTATGTTACTAGTTGTATTTTTCAAGTAATTAATATTTCTTGCTTTACTTCATTAATTTGTTAGCAACTATTTTAATGTTGCTCACATTACTGTTAAACACACGTCTCTTAGACATCATAAGTCGTTTGGTTGGTTTAGATGAATTTTCTGACAGACAAGCCACAGCGTCTATCCAACACACGTGATGTTTGCTATGTCTGCTTTTCCTTCTGCTCATAGTCATTGGCACTGCAAAAGCCCTTTTAAACATCAAACATCCCCCAGAATATCTGTTCTCTGAAAATAATCCTCTGAGCATGTCGTTCCTTCAACCGTCAGTTTGAAACGTATAAGTGGAAGGTTAACGTCATCAATCTTGGCGATCTCAGACACTGCCTTCCTTCACACTCATCTAATATGAGTATGTGCGTCTGTGTGCATGAGTATGTTCGAGCTGCATATAATTATAATTTACTTCAATCACTTCCATCGTGGCATTCATTTGTAAAAGTCATAGCAAAAGTTTTAGAACAATTGTTTTCTATATGTGCAATTTCTTAATAATAATTTCAATATAAGATTAGGAAATATATCCACAAATGATTATATATATATATATATATATATATATATATATATATATATATATATATATATATATACACACACACACATACATATCTGAAAGCCTGTTTGAATGTATATATATGCATATATACATATGTTTATATATGTATATATGTATCTTTATATTTATATATATATAAACATATTTACACACACATATATGTGTGTGTATATATAAATAATTATGCATGTTTAAGTATATATATATACATATACACACACACACACACACACACACACACACACACATATATATATATATATATATATATATATATAAACCAAAGAAGCTAGTAGTATGAACACAAAGTTTTCAAGTTAATTTTACCTTATACGTAACAGACAAATAAAAATAGTGCATTGTAGGCCATACGTAAATTGAATTTTTAGCAATAACAGCTTGATGGAAAATATCTTTGTAATACACTTAGATATTTACATCGCCTTATCATTTCATATGAAATATATTGCATAAATTTCTTATTCCAATAATTTTCCTGGTTTTTCTAAAAGATTTATGTGTATTAAATTATTGCTTGTCATCTGACTTTTAGTAATTAAATTAAGGTCAATTTCAAAGTTTAATAAAATTTTAAAACGTCTTTTCTTGTAAAGCTAGCTTAATCATCAAAAAGCATATAAGAAACTTCTTCAACTATTTTATGTTTCGTAGAATGGCAAGATGTCATAAAAATTCTTTATTGAATAAAACTGAAGGAAAGATCTCAAAGCAACCCAATACATGCAAGTTGTGTAATTTTCCTGTATTGTAAAACCATGCATTCACCGTCTGTCGAACGAATTATAAATTCAAGCAACCTATATACTACTCTCACAGTCTATTAAAAGGTAAATATATTCTTAGTTGATCTAAACTCCATTATCTCGTAAAAACTCTTCCCCAGAGTTGTTTTAGTGAATTGTTATGCTGAAAATCATTCGTTTAGCAATTAGGAAGTTTGTAGTTCTGCATTCTGGCAATAGAGAGAATTGTAAAATACAAACAGATAACGAAGGAATGAATAACGAGGAATATGTAAATGTTGTAGAAATGCTTATTTGTATTCAAAGCTCCAAATAATTCCAAAGCGGCTGACTATTTTAAAATAAACTAACAGTAATACCCGTAGTTGATCGGGTAATTACTTTTACTCTTTCTCGAGAGACACGTTCAATGTGTTATTATATATATAGATTTACTCCTCTTGTATGTGTGTATTGAAAAACATGTGATAGTTGAAGTAAAATAAAGAACAATTTCATACACGAACTTCTATTTGTTTATTATATGACAATGATAAGTGAGTTGTATGTGTTATCTTATATATCAATACATTAATGGCAATTATATAATTCAGAAAGCTATGGTGGGCGCGGAGCTGTAATGAAAGAGAATTGGTCAACGTGCCGCACAGTGGGACTGAACCCAGGCGACATGGTTGAAAAGCAGGCTTCTCAACCTCACAACCACGCTTATAAAGGAGAGATAAATTTTGGATAATATACTCCTTGATACACTATGCTTAACAAAAAGATATGATGTTATGCCAGTCAACACATACAATGACACCATTCTGCTGTGGTGGCTCATTTTGTGTTTTTCCCGCTCATTCCGGAAGAAATTTATTTTAAGAGAGTAGAAATTGATGGAAAAGAAAGCGAAAAGGACAGAGAGAAAGAAAGTGACTGAAGGTGTATCTCGTGATTATTGATGTCGTTTAAGGTACACAAACATATTGAAAATATGACGTCATCGTATAAAATGTTTACGATAGTTGATTTATGGGAAAGATTATAATGTTAAATTTTTGAAATGCAAATATATGAATGGAAATTAAGTTTAATTTGTAGCCGAAATAGTACTGAATCTTTTTATACCCCATATGTCAAAATCGGTAACTCGGTTTTGGAATGCACAAGCAATATTGAACTTCGGTATGTGGTAAAGCAAATGTTTGCTGATCCCTTAATTATGTTTATATATATATATATATATATATATATATATATATATAGGACAAACTTCTTTCGAACTGAAAGTATTATCTCACATTACAATAGAGACGTAATACTGAAATTGTGTAAGAGATAAGGGACTCGCATTAGGCAAGAAGTTGAAAATTGCTTTGCCCCATGACACTGCTTGGACCCTAAGTAAGGCATGTGTAAAATTTGCATGAAATCAGTTGTGTAGTTCTCGACTTTTAGGGATTCACACAAACATATTTATTTATATACGCGAGTGCCCGTCTTCCGTGTTTTATTTTTTAGTTTAAAATATTTTAAAATAGATGAATTTTTTGCATACTTCAATTATTTTGGATATATTTCCCATTTTCATATTTTTTTCTTTTAGGAATTAGGCGTCATTTTCTTGGAGAGGTGCGCTTCTATAGAAGCGCCGAAAATTGTACGCGTACCGTTGCATACACGTGGTGAGTTCAAATCCTAGGCGAATTGAGAGTAGATTATTTATGTTGTGGGCGCGGAATTTCGAGGAAAAAAATTATAAGAAATAGCGTCCTAAGTCAAAGAGAGCACACATGTCAAATTTTGTGAAATTCGGCTGAAAATTGTAGGAGTAGAATTGGTTCAAACAACACACAGACAACTTGCCTTTTAATATTTAAGATAGTCGTCTGCAATTTGTCAGCTGTAATGTATTTTCTACTACAACAGATCAAAAACAACTGCGCTTATAATTTGTTTTACATCTACATGTATGATATACGCGTTTGAATATATACATATATATATACATATATATATAAATATATATATATATATATATATATATATATATATATATATATATATATATATATATATATATATAATACAAAGAATATATATACATGTATACACACATATATGTACATACTTACATCTACATGTGTATATATATATATATATATATGCATATCAGGGTACAGGACGTTAAAACAATGAACTACAGACAACGGAACGAACACATAGGAAAACGGAAAGCCACTTGGAATATTCCTTCATCAGCTGTCTCTATTCTAACCTGTGTGTGTGTGTGTGTGTGTGTGTGCGCGTGTGTGTGTGTGTGTGTGTGTATGCATGTATATATATTCATGGCGTTTGAAAGAGCATGAACTGCAGGAAATATATTGATGAGACCACATTATTCACTCGAAGCTCTCACGTCTATATATCAGCTTGCCAACCAAAATCATTAAACTCTAGTAATTAGGAACAATATAATTCCTAATATAGAGATAGCAAATGATTTTCATTCGATCAACAAAAAAAAATAATAATAATAATAATTGAATTACTATCTCAAAGTTTTCTTTATAAATCAAGGCCTGGTCTATTTATTTCTACTTTCTTATGGTTTTATTGTATGAGGGAATGGATTTCTGTTTTAATGGTACCGTCAAAGATTATAAACAACCTTAGAAATGTATAACAATGCTTTACCGAATAATGTTAAATTCAAGTTGTAGCTCCGATATCTCTGTGCGTCTAGAGCTGGATTAAATTGCTTGTTTCGAAATGCAGCCTTACTTAAGGCAATTAAGCTTTAGGATAATTTGTTCAATATTAGAACATTCAAATTTAATGTAAAGAAAATATAAATTCAGTACCATTTTCTTTTGTATTGGCCTAAAGTCTTTCGATTATTTACGAAACTGGTAATGGAAATTTGGATTTTTATGTCTTTTCTAACGACTTAGTTCGTTTAAAGGAAGTGAAGCAACATCCAACAGAGATCGGAACCACTTCATGGTCTTAGATTCCTGGCAGCTTACTGGTCACTGTGTACAAACATTGAACAAATATTAAAGCACTTTGACAGTAGTTAAACTTTATGATAGAATAGTAAACGTGAGTGGCGGCCGGTGATTCTAGTAGGAATCGAACTTGACACCTGTGTAAAGGTTTCCAGTATAAGGATGCTTAGCTGGCAAAAGATTTTACCTTCTTCACTTTCAAGGTACTCCGGATGATTAATCTGCCTCTTATTTAGTTTTTAAAGCTTAGATAATTAATATTTAGTCATGTTGATACCTTTCTGAATCACGTTCAAAAGTCACCATTTTAAATTTACATCGAAGAACTCTGTTGACATCATAAATATCAATGACTGTCTGTATAGAAAGATGTAAGTACCAGGCGCAGATATTGTCCGCACTAGAGAGTGACAAAGAAGATGAAAGCGAGAGGAAGAGTGGATAGGTAGAGAGCACTTCACCGTTAATTAGTTTCGTTTTATACTATACTTAGATTTTGGAGATACCACAATGCAACAAATTGCTTCGCCTAGCCCTATCAGGCCCTCTGAACTTCGATTAAAATTTCAAAGATATTGCTTCAGAAGTTATATCTCACTATTGATATGCTATAAAGAATTGTCTAATTCCTATTTTCAATGGAGTTTAGCTTACTATATAACGCTCATTAATGAAACACCACAAAATTAGATTATCCTTTTTCTTTCATATTAAAGTATATAGTAGTTAAACTTTCCTGAAATATCTAAATAGTGATGAAATCAGTTGCCGGAAGAGTTGTTGCCTGCACCATAGACGAGAACAGTGCTATTTGTTCTCGTTGAAGCTTTATTTGAATAAAACTAGAAGAGATTGTTGGGAGTTGCAGTAAATTGTTCAAAGTGTGTTGCTTGGTGAAAATTGCCTGACACGTCAAAACCCTATAAATGTAAGAGAATACAATTCAGTTTGTAATGAGCTAAGGTTTATCTATTTACGATAGGTGATATCTGGTACATTCGAACGATGAGAAACTTGACTTATTTTCAGCGTCGTGTGTCACGTCTGCGTGTTAAATCCAATTATTTATTTACTAAACTTAAACACATTTTAAAGTATTAAATTTATTAGGATTTCTTATACAGGCTATCTATCATCTTCACATTTGAGGTAGGGAAACAGTAGGAGTGGGTTGATAGCTTAAGGTAAACTCCGCAGTAACATTCAATATATGTTTGAAAACGGAAAACATTATAAACAAAATAATTTCACCGCAGCGAGGAGCGATGAATTAAAATATAATATATTAGCAAAACATTAGGCGTCATAATATCATATGTCGTATTCAATCTTAGGTTTCCATTTAAATAGTTTGCACTGGGTGGTGATTATGTTAAGACTATAATATTACTTGATCGTGCATTCAGTTTAACTACAGGAAACTTCAGCAATACAACATCACTCTATCATTCAAGTTTTATTTATTCCAAGTGCAATGCAATGTCAAGACGATTAAGCATGGAGGTATATGTAGCGGATAATCAAGCTGATATGTTTAGCTCTTCTTTTTGCGTTTTACAATATTCATTGAAAGCTAACCTTTTGGTACGGCATCCATTCTGGTTCTTATCCGCCCTTATCAGTGTCAGTTTTGCTATTATAGAATAAATTTCATGACTTACTGAGGGTTTCAGACTAGAAGACGGCTATCCACCCGCCTGATTCATTGGAATGTGGCTGCTGCCTATGTTATTTCTTCTTAAAGCCACAGGTGAGAACTTTGGACCAAGCGGAGATTAGTATTTTTCGGGGAACTCGGGATATTTAACTACAAATGGTATACCGTTCTGGACTTTCTCATTCAAATTCAGTAGAGTAACACAAACGGGTTAATGACTATAAGCGTTTAGTTTAGTTTTCATTCGATGGCTATATTTATGAATTAATTAAATAGAATTTTTACAACATAAACTGATATTATTCCTGTTTCTAAGGGACAGCAAATACAGAGACACTGACTCATTTCGCCAGTTGCCCTGTCTAGTTAGCCTGTCTCAAATTTGTGCTTTTAATATTTAACAATATTGATACTTGTAACAAAGCCGAAATTCAGTTCTGCATTTAAGAGATGAGGAATTATATACATTATTTACATTATTTACATTTGACGGATATTTGTCTTCATCTTGTTTGGTGTTAACACAACGTTTCGGGTGATATACTCTGCAGCTTTATCAGGTGTCTTGGGGAAATTTCGAACCTGGGTTCTCATTCCCAAAGTATTTTTGGATGTCATTATTATCATTATTATTATTATTATTATTATTATTGTTATTCAGGTATCGTGACCTGAATAAGAACGGCAACAACAACAACAATAATAATAATAATAATAATAATAATAATAATAATAATAATAACATCGAAAATTACCATAGGAATGAGAATCCTGGTTCGATATTTCCCTAAGAGACCTATGAAGGCTGGAGGGTATATCAGCCGAAACGTTGTGTAAATAACAAACAAGATGATGACAAATATCCGTCAAATGTAAATAATGTAAATAAAGCCGAACTTATTGTTATTAGGTCAAATCCATTATTTGTTTGCTACTTGAATTTATGATCCCAAGATGGATAAGACACAATGTTCGTCTCGGTGGAACTTCGTGGTACATAACGTAAAGCCGTACTGATTCGAATAATATAATAATATAATTGCTCTTTAGAGTTGTATTTAGTTTATACAATATTCAATTAATTATACCCAGCTTATCTAAATCTGTTCCAAAGTCATTTGCTTCCAACCGAAGAGCAACATATAAATTTATATTTATAATATTTACGTAGTATTGCAAATAATTTGTAATAAACCATGCTTCTGTATGCCCAAGTCTCTAGTCGTATTTCTATTTCAGTTTATCGTCAACTTTTGCTGCCCAACCACCTGAGTAAATTCAGGAGAATCAAACCATTGCAGTTGTTTTAAATTTCCTTTGTTACAATGATATATATTCCCGAATGTAGTCGAGCCGAAAGAAAAGTTTTTTTGGCTGGCAATGATTTTCAAGAATCCACGAAGCTTTTGATGTTTTCATGCCAATTATCCTTTCATATAATGGGACAATGGTCTACTTGATAAAGAACACTTGACGAATCTTCGACATAAAATCTCTGTTGACTGATGCAGCAGTACTCTTCACTATATGCTGCTCTCATTTTTATGATGAGGCTTTCAATGTGCATTCGTATTTTTAACTTCATAGAAGAAAATATTATCTTCTGGAATAGATACTGGGTTTTATGCAGTCTCTGCAGACAAAATTATAAGGAAATATATTGACAGTCCAGACTAACCAACTCAAACAACACTAACTGTACAGTTATTGAACTGATATCTACGATAAGAATGAGAAATATGTTTTGTATTTGCTGCCTCATGCGTGGAGTGAATAAGACGGCTTACTGCGAACGCATTCTGTATTACTTTAATGTTAGTATAATGAGATCTAAACTAATTGGATAGTAGACTGATTTCTGAGAATAAATTTAAAGATAAAATCAAATGCTATCATTGGAGTGTGAAATAGATTTTATTAAATAGACTCACGATTTAAGAGGTTTTCGTTTATCACTGCTCATCATAGTTTATCATCGTTTATCAAGCATTAATTAATGATGAGACTAACTTCTAACATATTTTTTGCTTTTATTTTACATTCAATAAATTTTAATATTCCATTTTTCTTTGCAAGTCAAGCCAGTTTAATGACTCAGTAATGATTTTGCAACAAGATGATATCGTTATAATATCAGTATGATTTTGTTACAGGATCACAGTAGTTATTTATGCTTCGGTTCGACGTAATATCTTGCCGTTACTGTCGTGTACTTCTCCTTAAACTTATACATAACAGATTTGATGCACTGAAATTTAAAAATAAATTTAAACTGTTGGTGAGTATCCATTTGACCTCCGTGAAAGCAACTCATCAAACAGATACAATATTCTTGTAGACGCTCGTAAATGGCGCATTTTAATAAGTCTGAATGCCTGATTTAAAGACACCGATAATTTTAATTGTGGTGCGTTACTATATTTCCTGATTATATTTTATATAGAAACAATCAACATGTTTGCAAAGGAAAACTGCTTAATAAGAACAACAGGAACAACAACAATAATAATAATGAGCGTTTCAAATTCTGGCATAAGAGCGCTTCAAATTGAGCAAGTTCAGGGGAGGGGGTAAGTTGATCACATCAATTTCACTGCGCAACTGGGGTTTATTTTACCGATCCCGAATGACAAAGACGATCTCGACAAAGTTTGATCTCAGAATGTAAAGGCGGGCAAAATTCCGCTAATCCTTTCCCCCGGTGTGCTAACGATTCTGTTACCTCACTGCCTCAATAATAATAATGATAATAGTAATAATAATAATAATAATAATAATAATAATGACGGTTTCAAATTTGGAGGTGGAATAGATATGTCGATTTCGTCGACCCCATTGTTTCAGTGGTACTTAATTTATCGACCTGAAAGGATGGAAGCCGAAGTCAACCTCGACAGAATTAGAACTCAGAATGTAGCGGCAAACGAAGTACCGCTTAGAATTTCGCCAGGCGTGCTACAGATTCTGCCAGCTCACCGCTTTCAATAATAATAATAATAATAATAATAATAATAATAGTTTCAAATTTTGCCACAAGGGCAGCCATTTTCGGAGACGGGGACGAGTCGATTGCATCAGCCTCCAGTGTTCAAGTGATACTTATTTTATCGATTACGAAATGATGAACGGCAAAGTCGAGAGCGGCGGAATTTGAACTCAGAACGTCAAGGCGGACGAAATACTGCAAAGCATTTCGCCCAGCGTGCTAACGATTCTGCCAGCTCACCGCTTTAATAATAATAAAAACACGCTCGCCACACTGACAAAGTGTTGAAATATAGCCATATAAATAAAACTTATTGAAAGTTTTGGACTGTATCCGAGTAAGAAATACTCATTAAAATTTATTTCTTTTTCCAAATGAAATGTTGCATTTTAAGTGTGTATCATCCATCACTGGCACAACACTTGTAAACACTCTCACCACATTACGATCCAATCAACATCAGACCATTTTCTTCCCCAAACACCATGCACAAGAAATGAAAATTAAATTAAATAATATCCGTAATATTCAGCCCAAGGATAATAAACGGGAAATGCGTACTTAAAACTTGTTACACAAAAATTATAAAAAGACTACACGTGCAAAACAATTTAACACGAGAAATGAACGGACCGGTACCCTACGAAAAGGATGACCATCAAAATAAAGGGCGGGGCGTTATTTCTTATGTCCCGTAAATAAAATACAAAAACAGACGTAACATCAACAAAACCGAAGTAAAGAACGAAATACAACACACCCAGACCGTAGGAATGTATAATGATGAGCGAAATGCACCAAACCAGAACACCAGAGACAATAATATGGAACAAATATGGAGGGAATATGGAACAAATCTAAGACCTGTAAACAGCGAATGTGAAACTAATGATTATGATACTTTAACAATGAGCATAATCAAAGAATTAAAAACAACTTATCTCAGTATGGACCAGCGATTATACCTCTCAAAAATTAAAAATGATAATAAAACAACATGAATAATAAGTAGCATGTACATGGCCATCAAGTAACCAATAGCCATAGAAATAAATGTCAATATGACCAGGCTAAATGATATAATATACGCTGCAGCCTCTGTGGCTAGAAATAAAAAGAAGCTGGATATCTGCTAAAAATAAAAGAAACGCCTACTATGATAGGGATTGTTTCTGTTTTTCGATTCCACATTCGAGTTACCTCTAGTTCCAGGTCTTCGTATTTTGAAAGTTTCTCCATTTCTTTTAGGGAAACGTTGTCATGTGCTGGCAGTGTCCGTGAATTAGAGAGTTGTCAGATTGTGTGGAACAGATGATGTCGCGTGTAAGGGGAATTCAGCTGTCTGTATAGAGAAGATCGACGCACCGCTTAGAAGAGAAGGAAGGCAGGTTTTTCTCTACCTAGTGGCTGTGGCAAAAATGGCTGTGGTGGAGGCGACTGAAAGGTTTGAACACAGGAACATTTCTATCTGGTCAAGCCCTCATCAGTTTCTTCAAATATCATTTGAAGAGCAAGGTGAGGGTAGAGAGGGAGGTGCTGCCTTCTAGTGTGTTTATCAAAAGGTGGTCGACAGTGGCAAGACTGGTGAAATTGAATGGATCTAATATGAATATACTTTTCTAAGTAGGAGGAAAGAAACTGGAAGAGGGCATTTTCCCATGCCTTGGAATTGGCAAAGTAATCCGGTATTTTTGTTAGGGAGTTGCTCCATATTACTGGACTGACCCGCTATTGAGGATTCTATTTATTTATTATTTATGTCTCTACTTGCTACTCTACATCCTCTGTTATAGCCTTAAATGTGTTAGTATCTCCCCTTCATTGATGTTTACCCTACACGTTTTTGTAATTTTTTGGTTTTGATGTAACTCGTCCTTCGATATTCTCTTCCATGTCTTGGACCCTTGTCGCCAATAAAAGAAATTATTATCATTATTATTATTATTATTGACGTGGTGAACTGGCTGAATTGTTAGCACACCGGGTAAAATGTTTAATGGCAATAATAATAATTTGAACTCGGAACGTAAATACGAGCATGATTCAAACACTAAAAGAGAAGAGAATTGATGAAAACGGGACTGCACTCATGAATGTCATGGCTTCTTGGAAATATACTGAGCAGCATTTCCAATATGTCCTTTCCTTATTTAAGACGAAACATTGAAAAAATTAAGGAGAGTTTTGTATAGTATTTCAGGAAGCTCAAGCGACTGAGTATTGTTTAATAACACGGCTGTATTATTCGGGGCACAATGTATTGGAGGCACAATGGCCCAGTGTTTAGGGCAGCGGACTCGCGCTCATAGGATCGCGATTTCGATTCCCAGACCGGGCATTGTGAGTGTTTATTGAGCGAAAACACCTAAAGCTCCACGAGGCTCCGCAGGGGATGGTGGCGAACCCTGCTGTACTCTTTCACCACAACTTTCTCTCACTCTTCCTTCCTGTTTCTGTTGTGCCTGTAATCCAAAGGGCCAGCCTTGTCACACTGTTTCACGCTGAATATCCCCGAGAAGTACGTTAAGGATACACGTGTCTGTGGAGTGCTCAGCCACCTGCACGTTAATTTCACGAGCAGGCTGTTCCGTTGATCGGATCAACTGGAACCCTCGACGTCGTAAGCGACGGAGTGCCAACAACATTATTCGGGAAATATTGACTGACAAAATGATTATTTCATATGTCATTAAACACAAAGAAAGTACTTTCTGAAAGACGGGTTTAGTTAAGTACTCAATTATTCCAATGTATAATTAGAAACACCGCAAATCATACATCAAAACATGTGTAAATGAATGGCTTAGACAAGTCTGTTGGGTAAAGCCGTACACTCTGCTGCTGCGTGCTTTCAATTTTCTTTCTGTGGCTTGATACAATGAGCAAGCTTCTTCTGCTATACCAGTGCCATGGGGGTGAATATGTTTCACGGAAAATCTGCAGAATTCCCTGGCATATACGTGAACTGTCATTCCGCTTGTATTTATATCTTACAGATTCATAACTGATGTTGGTTTCCTTTCGTTCGCGATATTTATATATTTGGAAAGTAGAAATCATTTGAGAAAATTACGAGACTTAAAAATAAGTACAGGAGCGTGATTTGATCGACTAAACCATTCGAAATGGTAAACCAGCATGTTCCCAGCCAAATGTGCTAAATAAATAAACAAGTATAGGTGCAGGAGTGGCTGTGTGGTAAGTAGCTTGCTTACCAACCACATAGTTCCGGGTTCAGTCACACTGCGTAGCACTTTGGGCAACTGTCTTCTACTATAGCCTGTGAGTGGATTTGGTAGACGGAAACTGAAAGAAGCCAATCGTATATATGTATATGTATATATATATATATATATATATATATATATATATATATGTGTGTGTGTGTTTGTGTGTCTGTGTCTGTCCCCGCAACATCGCTTGACAACCGATACTGGTGTGTTTATTTCCCCGTACCTTAGCATTTCGGCAAAAGTGACCAATTGAATAAGTACTAGGCTTACAAAGAATAAGTCCTGGGGTCGATTTGCTTGACTAAAACAAGTAAAAGAGTAAAGTAAAAGAATAAAACATACCAATGATTCTAAAGGTTCTAACTTATAAATAAGCCGTTTCTATAGCATATAGCATATAGGGCTAGTGAGAACCTTTTGAAAAAAAAAAGTCACGTACAAGGAATGGGTAGTGCGTATAACAATACTATCTGAAGTAATATACAAAAACACAACATATATGACGGTGATGATCTTCATACTCGTAAAAATGGGAAATGTATAAATTACATTATTGTTTCAATCAATAAAATCAGAATGAATTTGTTGTGCTTAACATTACACCTAACTTGATTATAATTCTAGAACGTTTCCTACATTCAACTGAAAATTATTGTTTTGAATTCTGGTAAGATTAAAAACAATGTATATTCTTCTGAGATTTTAAATCAGAAAAGATTTAGCATATCACAAGAGTATATTTAATTTCTAACGTTGTTAAATAAACAGGAAATGGAAAGATATAAATGAAGAAATCATAATAGGCAAAAAATACACAATCAATCCCTAAGGAGGAGAATTCACTGTAATTGAGGTTAGAGATTTTTTTCATTTTCCATTAGCAATGATGAAACAAAGCTAGAGACGATGTATTCAGAAGATAGAGACGAACATTTGGGAGTTAAGCAGATGTTTTTTTTGTTTGTTTTTTGGTCAGGAAAACAAAACTAGATGGAATTGTTAAATAGTTAAGAAAACTGCCTGACTTAAATATTAATAACTGCAAAAGATCTATTCTGCTCCCACTATCTTTATTCTCCCGTCATTCTCTCTCGCTTTTGTATACACACACACACACACATATATATATATATATACATGCTTATATATATATATATATATATATATATATATATATATATATATATATATATATATATATATATATGCATACATACATACACTCAAACAAACCATACACTCAAATAGTTTCAAGAGACGTCTGTGATGCATCGTCAGTAATGTTCTTAAAACAGTGTGTATGCGCGTGGGTGTGTAAGGGAGGAGGCTCGGGTCTTTCAACATCAGAACTCTTCACCCAATTCATCCAGCTGAATTGCTCAATTCTCACCCAATTTTCCCACTAGCAAGAAGCCAACGATTTTCTCAAACCATTTAACTTATTCTGTTGCTTCAGTTATGCAATCATTTGTGCAACATTTGGGAGTTTGCCTACTCCTACGTGCTCTACAAATGATTCGAAACCAACTGAGGTTTTGCAAAGTGATCATACCACAAACCTCCAGCAGCCCACTGAGATTAATTACCAACATGTTCACTACGGTTTCTGCATTGCATCACTGAATCCGAACGTTTAATTAGCTTCTAATGACCATCCTCCACGTCTACATCGCAAGGAACAGTGAGCTTCCAAATGAGTACATAGTAGAATCTGAGACGATCATTTACAGCGAATCGATGATTCTACGATTAAAGAACTTTAGTTGTTTAGTCGATCCAATCCTAGCTGTAGTAAAGTAAAAAAAAACCAAAAAAAAACCCAGAGATGTTGTTCGTAGCAGTGAACAAGGCTTCTCTCGAGTTTTAAAAAGGTGGACGGTTTCCTCCTCGAACAGTGTTTACTGAACTGAGTAGTTGTCATAATCCTCTTCAAGGGGTGTTTAAAAGGATTCTCTTCCATTACAGATTGAGCAGAAGAACATTTCAATCCGGCTCTAGGTGTGTCGGATTTTGGAGATCGGCAAAGTGTCGTAGACAGCCTATATGAAGCATCATATTCGTTATCGGTCAGCCAGGATTTATACTTAGTATTTTTCAGCTTCTGAATGTTGTTCACTTCTTTTCGATCGAGCTGCACCGTATTGTTTACCAGTGATTCATTTAATCCTGCTTATGCCTATTTTGGAGAAGCTGTTGGACTTTTTCTATTTCAGCCATTTCTCAGTTTACTCGCCTCTATCATCAGCACATCCTTGTAGACTTGTTCAAGTCTCAATGCGAGTTGCTGCTACCTTAGAGTCCTAGGAGTTACTGTATTGCAATGTTTATCTCGTTCGGGTCGTCAAAGAATTCTTCCCAGCATTCATTGAACATCAGCTGTAAGGTGAGATTCTAATACTGCACAGTCTAATACTGTTTACTTTCCTTTGCAAGTTAAGCCCCAACTCCAGTAGCTGTTGAACTTCGTTGTTGGGGTTAACCTAGTTGGCACACTGAAATATTGCATCTGTGTTACGGCTGAAACGCATTTGATAAGCGGTCAACATGATCAGAAGGTTGCATTACCATGTTTAACATTAGTAAAGCCTATGTACCATCTAAGAATAACACTGTGTAAGAAAATTTTTGTCTTGGTCAATAAGTCTTATTTCGTATTTGCTTCAATCTAGAAATCAAAGAAAACGACTACTTTTCGCTTCACACCTTTCTTTTGTGACTTTACATTAATGTTTCGAGGCTGATCTATTTTCCAATACATTTCAGATTCAGCAGTGAGTAACTGAAGGCCAAATACCATTGTTGAAAATATTCTGCTCAATACCACATATTTAATCCTCAATTACTTGATCTTAACCACCTGAGCATGTCCCTTAGAGACAGATAATATATGCAACTTTGATCACTGATCATGAACAGGAGTAGAGGTGGTGGGGACATCGTAGCCATGCGTTGAGGGCGATTCTTTGGGTTTGAATACATGTAACAAAAGGAATTTTTTAAGGAAATATTAACTATTTTTCATAATGTCTACAGGTGAGGCAATAGGAAATAATAGTTGCTATTCAAGGACAAGAATCGTGATAAGCAGTGTAACATAATAAACAATGGACAACAAAGAGCTTGATACAGTGTACCTAGAAGAAAATATAGTAGGTTTATGGTTTCGATATATTTTACCCTTTGCTGCTCAATCACGGATGACCTGAAACTAACAAAAATAACAATAATAACAACAAGTCTGGTCAAAATTGATTCGTTGCACTTCAATATATTAGCATGGAATTCACAAATCTTTTTTTTTTATCGAAGATACATTATTGAATTGAATTACATTCAGCATAACGTAGGTCGATGACTAATTGATATTCTATCGATTTTCCTTAATTTTTCAAAATCAAATTATTAATATTTAAATTATTCAATCTTGAAATATAAACATATGTGGATTTACACGATTCATATAACCAATATCGTAAATATTATTAATTTTAGCGAGTGTGATTGCACACACTTTTCTCGTCACTAGTTGAGATTAATGATGATGATAATTTGCATTGATTAAAATAAAATAATTAAAACAAGATAATAAATAAACATTAAATATATATGTATATCGCATATAAATGTATCTGAAAGACTGATATAGACTAATAGTATAAAAGTTAAGAAACTTTTACAACCTATTATCGAAAATTCTCTTAAAGCTTATAACAAATTTTGTCGGACAAAACAAATTTTGCTTCCTAATGTTACATAATCATATTTTTTTTTTACAAGAAATCATGACTTTTCCCTCTGTTTAATATTTTCTTCCGATTTTATAAGAGGTTGCCGAGAATGTAACATACGATGTGCACTTCCACTAGCCGAGCTGCAGTATATCCACTCGCTGATAGACAATGATTAGCGAAAAAAAATATATTCCGTCTGAAACTTTGCCATAAGTAATCGGCGAGACGTTTCGAACTGCAATGTTTAATTAAACTAAAGTAGTTTGAAACTTGTTAAAATTATTCTGCACCATAGTGAAATTAAATTTACATGGAATCAAAATTTATATATGTTCTCACTAATTAAGAAGAGGGAACTCAAAACTTTCATTAATAATATTTTGTGTATTGGGGCTAGGAGCAAATATTTTGAGTTTTCTGATACCTAGAAAAATACATACTCATAATGTAAATTCAGAATTATCAGAAAACAACACTCGAGCAGTACTCGTAAGCCAACGACCAATCTATTGATATTCATTAAATATATACGTTTACACAAGCACACATACATGTGTACCTATATATATATATATATATATATATATATATATATATAGGTACACATATATATATACATATATACATATATATATATATACATATATGTTATATATATATATATATATATATATTTTTGTATAATTATGTATTGTTAATATAACAATATATAAATACGGGTCAGAGTTGAAGTGCTCAGCATGAGCTAGAATTCATCTTATAGTAAAAATCCGCAATAAGATATGATTAGGCTAGTGATTTAATTTAATTTATCAACCTATGCTAATTAGGAATTAATACATATTCTTCGGTATTTTGGGTTTTTTTCTTTTTCTTATATATATACGTAATTCCGCAATTGAGGAAAAAGGAACCGTGATGTAAGGTGTTGTGTCCAGTTATTTTACTTGTATATTGTATTATATCACTCTAAACTTTTTATGTTCTCTATATTTTTTTCCTTCCTCTCTATATGTAAAACAATCATCCTGATGAAGGGAGTGTCTAATCTCTAATATGAGTACAACACCATATTAATAGACACATCTCAGAAACGGTCCGTAGATACATACTTTTAACTTAACTTTTATATTATATGTTTCTTTTCTTTTTTTTTTTTAATCCTGTCCTAATGTACACGTTTTTAATATAATACATGTAAATTTATAACT
The DNA here is from genome assembly GCF_046866305.1 of Octopus bimaculoides. Taxonomy (NCBI): domain Eukaryota; kingdom Metazoa; phylum Mollusca; class Cephalopoda; order Octopoda; family Octopodidae; genus Octopus; species Octopus bimaculoides. The sequence continues at coordinate 48,244,613 of NC_142934.1, forward strand.
TCATCATACCGTATATATTTACCCATTATATGTTATATCATAATGTATGTTTACACATCGTAATGTTTTAACTTTAATTTGTCATATTTTTATACAACTTAGAAATCATGCATATTATTAAATATTCTTTTAATAAATATTTTGAACATTCATGATATTTCTAAAGTTTTTATTGTTGTATTTGCTGGTCTTTTTACCGTACCTTTTAGACACTTTAGAGACTGAATACTATAAATTCATTTATTGATTCTTGAAGGAATTGAACACACATATTGTATCTTACGTTGGACATATGGTATTGTTCCTGTGATTTTCCACCCTTATCTATCCATTTTTACTATAAGATGAATATATATATATATATATATATACGATGGACTCTCCCATCGAAGATGACGTATGAACGTTCAGCTTTTGCCAACTAATCTCCACAGATGATTCGTTTATAGTGATCAAATATATATGCCGTGCATTAGCTAACTCCCACCACAAATCGAGGTTGCTTGAACAGGTGCGCGGTGTACCACACGTCGGGTGTCGAAGTGATCGCAGAGCAAAGTGAGATGAAGTGTTTTGCTCAAGGACATAACGCACTACTCAGTTAAGGAATTGAAAACACGACCGCAAAACCTTAACAACTAGGCCATGCGTTCTCATATATATATAAGTACAGAATATGTGCAGTTGCATAGTTGGTTGAAAGACCCTGAACGGAAAATATGATTATTTTAAGCAAAGAAAATTATGCCCGTTTCCATATGCAACCGCACACACTTTGTGAAGTGAAAACACGTGTAGGTCATCGTAAGCATAAACATATTCTGTATGACACTGAAAAATAAAATAAAAGAAAATTTGAGGATGTACCAGTCACAATATTTTCTATCGTTATAATCATTGTTAATATACACTCCACATATTATTACCATCCAGCGAAGAGAACAAGGAATTATCCATCGGAAGAATTTACAGCGTGTGGGACAACACCTAATAGTCATAGCTGTTAAATATTAATCGATGCGGTTAGCCATAACCTGCAAGACAACAAAGAGCTACTACGTATCCGCCCGGATAACATACATGCAAACGACTAAGCTTTCATTACTACGAGTTACCTGGCACAATATAGACGTCACTTGCAAAAATGGGTTCAACGTATGTATGTATGTATGTATGTATGTATGTATGCATGCATGTATGTATGCATATATGTATGTCTGTATGTATGTAACTATAGTTTATATCTAGATATCTTGCCAATAGAGAGAGACAGAGAGAGAGAAAGGGAAAGAGAAAGAGAGGGGGGTTTCTAGCTTAGAGACCAAGGAGCCTTCAATGGAATTTTAAACAATATCAACAAGGTGTTTCTGCATGTTTATGTGCATGTGTGAAATATTGAAAAATAATGCATATGCGTCTGTGTATGAAGAGGCAGGTCATGTTTCTCAAGATTAGCGCTGAGGTGATTTGTTTCACATCCTAGTGACTTAGCAATTACGGATATATATCTAAACTTGTAGTCTGTGTAGAGTGTAAATTACTGAATTTTTCAGCATCGGTATTTTCTTCCTCACTGACGTTTAGCTTTATGTTGGCATCCGTGTGGCAACTCATTTCGACTATTGTACAGAGTTTCCCTTCTATGATCCACATCACTACCTATGGTGTATTACACGTGCATTTTATTGAGGTTTTCACTTCAACATTCCACCAGTACTCCTTCATATGATTAACCATGTCCTCTCCCACTCGTGCAAGGAAGTACTTCCATAGTGCTGATGTTTTGTTGAAGAAGGTCCTTAAATAGTAAGAAGTTCGAAGGTCAGATGATGAGAGAAGGCGAGACAAGTGAGCTGTATGACGTTTCAGGTATCAGAAGCTGCAGAGAGGAGATGGTGTATCCATAGGCCAGAGACTGGACAGTGTCTGAGAGCGACTACATTCAAGTCAGTCGAATACACTTTCACGTGATGTTGACTAAGATGTATATGTGTATAGCAACAAAACCGTGATTAGGCTTAGCAGGGTTGTTTTTTGGCGAAAAGCTATTCTCTGTCTGAGAATTGAACACAAGTAATGTTCGACATGTACATTCGCCGGGAGAGACGCTGAGTTGTAGGGTATTTGATATTTCCAGTGAACTCAAGGGCTCCAATTGCGTGCGCTTCATCTTTATAAGTTGAAATTCTGTTTTATGACATGTGTAACAATTGTACTGTAGTACAGTCAGGGACAACATTGTTCAATGTAATCCTTGATATGCAAGCGGTCAAAGCTTTTGTGGCTGGAACGCCTTTAATTAACTGAAACGATGACTTGAGCCCAAACAAAAACAGCAACAAATATTCTTACAATATATATTTTCCCTCTCCGGCATTTGGTGCTCTACTGGTCATAGACTCAACATTGTTTTTTATTCCCTTATCCATTCAATCCACAATATTCCCACCCTCCAAGAAAAAGATTTTTATATTTTTCCGATGTAATAATTCTTGTTGAGGCAAATGATTTTGAAGTAAGTTCATCTGAAAGTCAGCAACATTATGGTAAGTTAGGATCAAACAAACATTAAATCATGTGCCTCTACAATCTAGTAATTTGATACTTCCCCTGCTATTTACTACTAATTTCATTTGAGAATTTATTCAATAAATTTCACCTATTTTTCTTTGATTAAAATTCACTATTTACTGTTGCGACACTTTAATTAAATTAGATACAGGAATTCTTATTCCTCTTCTTCCAATTATTAAAAACTAGTGTATAAACTTTCCAATATCGGTAGAGTTTAAACGGGAACATTAAATAGTGTGTTATTGAAATCTAGTTAGAAATATACAAGAGAAACCCCTTAGCGTTTATCTTCCTTAATAAAATAAAGTATTTTTATTTAGAGCCGCTTTGAATGAATATAATGTTTATGTTTTCTCTTAACAATATGTTTTCTCAAACTCATTGTATTCTTGATATCGCTTGCAATCACTAGACCCCTAATAAAAGCATTCTTATAAACAAAACATATTGTTCTTGCATGAATATATCATCGTGTTTCAGAATCGATATAAATCATATACTTTCTATGCATAGTCATGCAATGTCAAAATCCCGCTTTCAAAAATATACAAATATACGTGTTGCTTTCAACTGTGAATATTCAATAAATAATTTGTAATGTAAACGGCATTGTAAAGCAATTAATTTTCAATACGATGAAATCATCGCTGCATTATCAGTTTGATAAAATCTTTAGACGCATCAACGTTTTATATGATTAGAGTATTATAAAGAGAGTCTTCGGATTTACATATTAATTATATTTTTACACTGTTCCCAACATGTCTCTATTTTAGTAGTTATTCAGTGATTCATAGGTTTTGTTGTATGTTATATTGATAACTTGCTTTTGCTTTAGTTATTATATGGGGCGCAGGTTGGAGTGGCAGAAAAGAGGACCCTGTGGTATTTAAGTCTTTATTTTCTGAATTCAAATCCCGCCAAGGTCACACTTTATTCTCATTCATCCGAAGACAATAGAATAAACTACAACTCAACTATCTTACTCATTCCTCCAAATTTCTTAGTTTTATGCCTTTATTAATAACTGTCACTATATTAAGTAATTTATTTTTGCTGTTTTTATTTAACCTCAGGTCATTTCTAAAAGGACAAATATAAATGGCATTGTAGCCATAACTATCCGCACTTTATTCTAGGCAATATACCTTGGACTCGTTTATACTGTATTCGTTTTTATTTGTCGGCGAATTTGGTGGCTGTTTGCAGCAGTACATGCGATCACAGAAGCTAGCCCACATCGACTTGTACGATGAATTGATACGAGAGATTGGGTGGTAGATTATCTGATTAAATACTAAATAGCATATATCACTGATTATAGCTAAAATACAGTATTGAGATTGATTAAGTGACCTACATCTATCACTGAGTGTGTGATATCATTCTAAACATTTTGAAGGTAGAGTGGTTGAAATGACATTTCTGTTCGGCAGATTGGCTGATTAGTTAGAGCGTTGGACAAATCACCTTGCGGTATTTGTCCCGGTTCTTTTTGTTCTGAGTTCATATTCACCTGAGATTACTTTGCTTTCAATCTCTCCAGATTCAGAAAATAAAGTACCGGTGAAGTACTGAGTTAATCAACAAAGCCAACCCTCTAAAAATATCTGGTCAGGTACCTAAGCTCTAAGTACAAATTCATTGTTAACATTGTTATAGAAGCACTGTGGCAGGAACGACTTCCTGGGGGTGATGTAATGACCAAATAAAAATTCTGCAAATACAGCGTCGGACGAACTTTATGTAGTATTTAGTCACGAATCATTATGTTCTGATTTCAAAAGCCATTGAGGTCAAATTACTGGTGGATACCTTGAAGAACCAGTGAAAATCAGGGGTCGATATGTTATACAATACCGTCAGTACGGTATTGCTCAAATGCATGCCACCAATGCATGAAATGTCTCGAACGTCAGTAAAGATTTATTGCAAATTACTTCTGACTGTTTTACAAAGTTAGAGTTTTGGAATAAAAAAAAGCAATCAAAAGTTTCTGCTGATAGCAATAGGATGAAAAGCAATATATTTACACCAAGGGAATCGTTAGCATATTCAGGATCGGAGAAAACTTCCATACACTTTATGCCTACAAAATTCCACTCACAAGACTTTGTAAATTGGAATGTATTTTAATGCAAAATGTCAAGGGAAGGGATCAAATCGGAAAAAACTCAAATTTGCTTACAACATGCTAACTATGCAATAGTAACGCCAGTCGATTTTCCCTGAAACACTTAGTCATCAAATACAATAGAACGAACACAAATTTTGTAGCCTTTAGGTTATTTCTTCTAAGTTACATTTCAGAAAAACCCACGCATTTGTGTTATTTTTTAAATCGCTGTCGAAGTTTGATAATATAAGCTGCTGTATTTTACTGGTGTTGAAGAGATTATATTTCTACATTTGCTAATGCCAGAGTTTTGCCAACTACATTCCTACATCTGCTAATCTCGCAATTTTGACGCTTGATATAATTAAGTACTATTGTTGAAATTCTTTTAATATTCACTCTAAAATATTTTCCTTTTAAAATATTTGATAACTATTGATGAAAGATAGCTATATAGTTATAGTAGTGTAATTACGAACGCCCATTTTTAGTTTTCTGCTCGGTTTTCTGATTGGCATGTTAACAATTTTCCTGCGGTCTTATCGCTGAGAATTAAATCGAATAGAGAAGATATGATTGACGTAAAATATACGAATATATTTTGGTTTCTGAAAGCATTGCTTACACAATCCTCAGCGGACAATCAGATATATGATGTATCAATAACAGAAATGTAGTAGAAAATCACGATAATTACCTACAAATATCTTTATACCTTAAAAACTGCAATTCTCAGTATTTACTTCTTAAAGCTATTCAGCAACCATGTTATCGCACTCAGAGAGATTCATATAATTTGTTTCAAAATATTGCACAATAAAATATTTCTAGTTCTACTCAAGTCCAGTACTATGCTGGGAAGCAGTACAATCAACAAGGCTTGATCACCAAATAAGTCTAGGACTTATTTCAACAATTCCCAAGACACAAAACTAAAACTAATTAATAATTACGTACATAATAACAAGACAGGAATATGGGGGAGATGAGCGTAACACCGATTACATTGTCTTCAATATTTGACTTGTACATTATGTTACCGTCCTTGGAAGGATAAATGGCAAAGCTGATCTCGGTGAATTTTTTACGCAGAATGTAATTTTCAGTAAGTAAATACCACGAGGCACTTTTTCACTCTAACGATTCTGCCTGTTCTGTACTCTTAAAAGAGGCTTGCTCGAAACGCCTCACGCTGAGGTTGTACAAAAGTTGTTATGATTACAAGCGGAAAATCTTAAGTCGTGGATATGTCTGCCTCCATGACAAAAACTAAATTGTTTTTAATACAGGTAGCAGGACTCAAGTCTGGAAGGAAGGAGTTTCTTGATTAGTAGATCCGACTCCGTGATTGGTGGATTATTTCATTGATCTCAAAATGATTTAAAATAAATTTTGATCTGAGTTAGATTTGTACTTAGAATGTAAATGCCGCAATAGTTTTTTTCGACGCTAACTATTCTGTCAACTACTACCATGACTAAAAGTAAAATATGAAATTAAATCACGGAGTGTATATTATGAGACGTCTCATTATATCTTACATGTGACTATGAGAGAGACTATAGTGCACACCCAGCCGAGAGTCTGGAGGTATGTCTAACACCAGTGGCGCTGCGTTATAGAATTATTTAATAAATTTCCTATTCCAATGTCGCAGTCAACCTAGTGACGTTCACATATCACAGTGTAGTAATACTACCCAACGAGGTATTAAATATTCAACAGTGTAGAATTCTATTCTTTCCACACGTCAAAAATACAAGGTGCTATAGTACACAGTTATGTGCAAGAGATTATCTGTCCCTTATACGTTATATCTCATGAATAAACACTGATTCTACATTAGTTCCAGGTAAGTCTTGATCATGCAGACATATATATATATATATATATATATATATATATATATATATATATATTTATACACACACACACACACACACACACACACACACACGCACGTGGACGCGCAATGGCCCAGTGGTTAGGGCAGCGGACTCGCGGTCATAGGATCGCGGTTTCGATCTCCAGACCGGGCGTTGTGAGTGGTTATTGAGCGTAAACACCTAAAGCTCCACGAAGCTCCGGCAGGAGATGGTGGCAAACCCTGCTGTACTCTTCCACCACAACTTTCTCCCACTCATACTTCCTGTTTCTGTTGTGCCTGTAATTCAAAGGGTCTGCCTAGTCACACTCTGTGTCACGCTGATTATCCCCGAGAACTACGGTAAGGGTACATGTGTCCGTGGAGTGCTCTGCCACTTGCACGTTAATTTCACGAGCAGGCTGTTCCGTTGATCGGATCAGCTGGAACCTTCGACGTCGGAAGCGACGGAGTGCCAACAACAACAACACACACATTACCTGTTTTGAGTGAAGATTGAGTGGTTTGATGGAATACCATTGCTATATCCAGCAAGTTAGGCGACCGCGTACAGACGCCTTGATATTGTTGTATATTTCATCTCGGAATTGTATTAGATTAACATTCTATTTCTACCTAATCATCCCCTTCGTTATGTTTGTGCCACAAGACTGAAAAATAACTGTTCTTTAAATCGTACTCTATACTCTGAAACCAGAAAATTCCTATTAGATTCCTTTTTAATTAGATCTGATTCGTACTTACGACTTCATTGACAGGTATATTTTATATGAACAGGGAGCAATAGAATTACTGGGAATCTTTAATACAGATCTTATCTCCATAAAGAAAATAACTGTCAATTTTGAAATTAATGATTAGCAAGCAACACAAAAGTACAGTTGACTTTCGACCCTGTAGAGCAGGTCATGTTTCTAGATAATATTAATAAAGAAAACGACCGTGTATAGTCATTTGTCAACATCTATGCCGAGATAATGTTCACCTTTGCCTGATTTTATATAACGTTTAAACAATTCAGAAATGTGCTCACGACGATGTATTCAGCTGGAAAATGGAAAATGGAATATTATAAAATTGCATTCCTTTTCTCAAATATTCCTTTTTAAGACAAAGATGAATCATGCAAGAAAAATGTATTAATACGAACACAAGTAAAAACATCTATATGGTCTATCAACCTGCTAGATAAAGCAACCAAGTCTCCTAAAATCGCATATATATTAATGTTAGAATAGAAAAGGACTCACGGTAAAGTACATTTACATATTTGGTTATGATTAGGACTCCTGTAATTAAAGGCGTGATTGATCAAGTTTAAGTGAATTTAAGTAGCAAACGAATTAACGAGGGAGCCTCTGTAGAGTCCCTTGATTTACTAGGAAAAGCTGTCAAAGCTCTTTCTAATCAGGCTCTGTTGTCTCTAAAATGAAAGGATTCATAGGATAATGTAGTCGTCGATTATGCTGTGTTTCAAGGAATGATGCAGTTGCCATGGCAGGAAAGTCTATGACCAACAATAGTCTGCACGTTTGGATATACAGCAAACGCTGTATTCAATATCAATATCAGCAACAATAACAGCAACAACATCAACAATAATATTACTCGCAGTGAAATTCTAAATCCTCTTTCTTTCAGCATATACCTTCCTGAGTGCAGTTATAAACATGAATGGTTAAATTCTGTTTTCAAATTATACTGAAAATCATTTTAACGTTGTTAAATAAATATTTATAGAAAATATGTTCAGTGTACACTTTAAAGTCTTAAAAATGATTCTTAAATATTCATGATATATATCTTGTCATGCCTTGTACAAAACTGGCGATGTGACAACAACTTTCTCTGATATTTTCCAAAACAAAACATCTCATAACATTACCTGAACTTATCAAGTCATATATTATCCATGCTCTCACTCAGTGCACCGATAAATACCAGAGAATATATTTTTAATGTCGTTCTTTAGTGTCAGTCCACGCTTTATATTCTATTGCCAACATGTCTTTTAGCTGTCTTTTTCACATATTTATTTATTTAAAATAATGTTATTACTTGAAATATCATTGGCAAATTCTAAGAAACTAGTCAAAAGGTATTTACGCTACCACACTCATGATTATACGTAATGATGTGTATTTTCCTATACACATTCATGTATATATGAAAAATCATCAGATATACATAACATCAATTCCAATGAAAGATAAGTACAAAAGATAAGTCATTTTCTTTTTATCTCATAATTGTTTCAGTCATTAGAATGCGGCCATGCTTAGTCACCGCCTTGAAGAATTTTAGTCGGGCGGATCAGCCCCAGTACTTATTATTTTGTTAAAGCCTGGTACTTATTCTACTAGTCTCTTTTGCTGCACTGCGAATTTACGGGACATAAACACACTAACATCTGATGTCAAGTGGTGGTAGGTGATACGTACATACACGCACACACGCGCACACATTTCCCACACGTACGTACACGCACACACGCACAAACGTGCACGCACACACAAAGACACATATATACCGGCTTCTTTCAGTTTCCGTCAATCAAACCCAATGACAACACATTTGATCGACCCGAAGCTATAGTAAAAGGCATTTGTCATGAACCATGTTGTTAGGAAATAAACTTCTTACTACACCTCCATACCTGCGCCTCCTTATATAAGGGGGTGGGGTGCTGAAAGGTTCCTGGCTTCGGGCAAAAGATAATACAAGAGGATCAGTTAATTATGATTTTATTCAGCATATTCCCCTCTCAGATTCACACACTTATTGCAGCGGTCCTTCAAAGTTTTCAAGCCCTGTAAATGAACTCATAAGGTTGAATCTCCAACTAGGCCTTTTTCCGATACCCTTAAAGCCAGGGAATTTTCACTATTCCCACAGGAGTCGTGATAGTCTTAATTGATTGAACTTGGAATATATAGAACAAAAGGTGCTAGAAGCTTAAAAATAAAATACATTTTATTTTCGTTTCATTTCAATGTAAAAGTATACCTACTTCTTAGGTTCTTACTCTCGCAATGTAAATCGTGGCTATACTTCAAACTCCTTATTAAATTGTATAATGGATGATGAGAATGTGTTAATCACTTGCGCATGATGCAGAATGAACCCGTCTTTCAAAATCTGAGAATATTCAGCAATGTTCTCCATTATAGCCGACCTGACATTTAGGCCTATAGAAATATGAGATTCTTTATGAGTAATAACTAGTGTACGCCGTAGCAGTCAAATATGCAGTAGCTTGGTGTAATTTTAGAAATAAAGAGGAAAATGGTAAATGGCTGTGTGGTAAGTAGCTTGCTTAGCAACCACATGGTTCCGGGTTCAGTCCCACTGCGTGGCACCTTGCACAAGTGTCTTCTACTATAGCCTCGGGCCGACCAATGCCTCGTGAGTGGATTTGGTAGACAGAAACTGAAAGAAACCTGTCGTATATATATATATATATATGTATATATATATATATATATATATATATATATATATATATATATATATATATATATATATATATATATGCATGTGTGTGTGTATGTTTGTGTGTCTGTGTTTGTCCCCCCAACATCGCTTGACAACCGATGGTGGTGTGTTTACACCACCGTAACTTAGCGGTTCGACAAAAGAGACCGATAGAATAAGTACTAGGCTTACAAAGAATAAGTCCTGGGGTCGAGTTCCTCGAATAAAGGTGTTCCTCCAGCATGGCCGCAGTCAAATGACTGAAACAAATCAAAGAGTAAAAGAGTAAGTACCTTTAGTAATGTCTATTAATCTACAGAAAAATAAACTTTTAATTTATTTTCAATGGAGATAAAATTTCAAAATTTATGCTCATGAAACTCTTCAAAGACGAAAGACCCGTGTTCTTGATATCCAGGAAATCCCTTTAGAAACGTTCTTACTTTTTATAAAGCTTCACGATCAAAACTCGCGTCAATGAAGTACACAACATTTAATATAACTTTCTCAGCCTTGGTATGACGTCAGTTGGACATTCTCATAATACAGGCTTCCGTGAAGGGAAAATGATGTTCAATATACACTAGTCTACTCCATTTTGTGCAAACCTCTTTTCTTCCATTCGAAACCCAACCCCAGCTCTTTGTATTTCATTTCAGTTTCTCACGACAGCAGCAATATCTTTAAGGATCAACATATAGCACTATATTATTCATTTCTATTTCAATGTATAAGTACACAAAGGCGGCGAGATGGCAGGAATGTTCTGAGTTCAAATTCCGATAGGTCGACTTTGATTTTCCTCCTTTCGGGGTCGATAAATTACGAACCAGTTGCATACTGGTGTCGATCTAATCGACTGGCTCCCTTTGCAAAAGTTTCCGACCGTGTGCCTAGAGTAGAAAAGAATGTATAAATATGCACGCACGCACATACACACACATGTACACATACATTGTATTCTATCTACACACACACACACGCACACACACACACATATACAAATATATATATATGTAAATACATACATACACACATACATATATATATATATATATATATAGATATATATGAGTGTGTGTATCTGTATGTATACATATATATATATATATATACTTTATTTAAAAGCAGCAGAAATATAACAAAAAAACCCAACGGTTTTTTTGTTATATTTCTGCTGCTTTTAAATGAAGCATATTACTCTACCTCTGATATTTGAGTACTCTTTTTTCCACCTTGTTGCACATTTCATGTGCTTACTCCGGTATATATATATATATATATATATATATATATATATATATATATATATATATATATATATATATATATATATATATATATATATATATATATATATATATATATATATATATATATAGCAGCAAACATATATTTCTAGCGAGTAGATGTTCTATTATAGGCATCTCTGCATTTTAAATGAATAATACATAGTCTATTGACTGTTTTTTTTAATCTCGCTAGACCACTGGTGGTAAATAAAATTTCTAAAATTTTTTTGCTACCCTATAATTTATATATATATATATATATATATATATATATATATATAATATAATATAATATAATAAACAAATTTATATTAATTTGAAAGATTAGTCTGTACTGTTGTAGAGTACAAGTTTATTTTTAAAAATGCGCTGTTTATTTTGATATCACCATGTCGCGCCCATGGTTGTGATGCATGTGATTATTGCACCATTATCAGACGGGTAGTAATGATGGCTATATTGGGATGCGCATTAGTAGACCAGAAGCACCCCTATCAGTGGCTACAAACCTCGGGGCTGAAGGCAGAGAGCGAAGCCTTTATCTTAATTGCTCAAGTTCAGGGCCTTTTGACCTGGAACTACCAAGCAAATGTGATGAAAAATGGAGTAGACCCAAATTTCCGATACTGCAATGATGAGATTGAAAGTGTGGTCCATTTAATCTCTGTGTGCATGATTTTAGTACCAGTCAAATATAAACCAACACATGACAGGGTTGGCCAATATCTACACTGGATAATATGTCGGCATTATAAAATCAAGCCGTAACTGAGGGAGAAAATGTAGCGATTCTTTGAGACTTTCCTGTACACACAGAACGGTCCATTAAAGCAAATAAAGCTGATATTGTTGTGGAAACCAAAACAATAAAATCTGTTTATTGAATGACATGAGCATAACTTGTGGTCCTAATATCTCAGTAAAATAATTTAATAAATTCAGAAAATATAAAGATTTCCTGATTTAAAACGAAAAAAAAACGTATGGCATCAAGACGATTACAATACCAGTGATTGTAGGAGCACTTGGAATAATAAAAAACGGTACTGAAGAGTATTTGAGAATGACTCTTGTCTTACGATCCCTACAGAAAATGCAAAAGATTGTCTTAACTGGTATGTCACACATTTTGTGAAGAGCATTGTCGCTGTGAATATTCCTTCCTTTTTTCCTCATTATTTTCTTTGTCTTTTTTTCACATGATTTTGTGAACGAACACTTTAGTGTGTTTGTTTTAAGGGCCTACCAATGTATACAGTGAGTTTCTTTGCTGTAGGTGTTGGGAAGACCCTCAGCTGACATGGGCCCCAGTGATCAACTGGTATTTATTTAATCGTGACTGGGGGAATTTGAACTCAGAATATAAAGACGGATGAAATATCGCTTTTCAACCAGCATACTAAAGATTTTGTCAGCTCACCGACAGTGGTGATTCTGCTGCTGCTGCTGATAGTAATAATAATAATGATACTACTACTACTACTACTACTACTACTACTACTACTACTACTACTAATAATAATAATAATAATGATAATAATAATCCTTTCTACTACAGGCACAAGGCGTGAAACTTTGGGGGATGGAGCTAGTCGATTACATAGACTCCAGTTCGTAACTGGTAATTATTTCAGTGACCCCGAAGTATGAATGACAAAGTCGACCTCGGTGGCATTCGAACTCAGAACGTAAGGATGGACTAAAAGCTGCTAAGCATTTTGTCCGCGCGCTAACGATTCTGTCAGCTCACCACCTTAATGATGATGATGATGATGATGATGATGATGATATGAATGATAATGCTCCTTTCTACGAAAGGCACAAAACCTGCAATTGTGAGGGTTTTATGGTGGTGATTAGTCGATCATATCAACTTCAGTGTTTTACTGGTACGCACTTTATCGACCCCGAAAAGATGAAAGGCAAAGTCGACCTCGGGAAAATTTGAACAAGAACAGCAGCAACAACAACAATTATAATTATAATCCTTTTTACTATAAGCACAAGGTCTGAAGCTTGTGGGGAGAGGACTAGTCGATTACATTGATCAAGTGTTACACTGGTACTTTATTCATCGGCCCCGAAACGATGAAAGCAAAGTTGGCCTCGGCAGAATTTGAACAAGAACAGCTGCAACGACGAGAACAACAACAACAACAACAACAACAACAGCTGCAATACGGTATATATATTATTTTTGCATATATTTGCATTATAACACGTCACCGTCTTCATCTTCGTCTTCATCCGACATCTTCATCATCGCCATTGTTTGTATCGGTATCGTCATCGCCGCTGTCACACTAGCAGTGTATAGGCGTGACTATGTATAGATTTATATGATACATATATGATGATCAATGAAGCTCGTTGGCTTTTCTAATTATGAGATGTATTCATCAATACTTGATCTTTCAGACAGGATACAATAACACTATTCGAGCCTTCAGCTGTCAGGTACACTATCGAATTAGTTATATGTAATTATTGATATATGGCCTAGAAGTCTCTAACATGTGCACTCAAACATGCATACATATACAAACAGCAATCACAGGTATTGCTTTGCACATACTCGTTCACTATCAGATATGTGGGCATATATGCACACACACACACACACACACACACACACACATACACACACAGAGGTGTGTATATATATATATATGTATATGTATGTATATATATATATATATATATATATATATATATATATATATATATATATATATATATATATATATATATATATATATATATATATATATATATATATATCAATATATACACACATATATATATAATATAAGCGAGAGATACAGAAAAATCTTCCATTCTATATTCCTGAATTTCCCTATCACTTCCAATCTCTCTCTCACTCTCTCTGTACATATCTACAAAGAGCGAGAGAGAGAGAGAGAGAGAGAGAGAGAGAGAGAGAGAGAGAGATTGGAAGTGATAGGGAAATTCAGGAATATAGAATGGAAGATTTTTCTGTATATATATATATATATATATATATATATATATATATATATATATATATATATATATATATATATATATATACATATAAAGATATAGATATATATACATATTCAGCTTACGTCACCCTGCGTTTGCGAATAGAACAATTCCCTTATCTGTATATATATATATATATATATATATATATATATATATATATATATATATATATATATATATATATATATATGTATATATATATATATATGTACATATGTGTGCGCGTGTGTATGTATGTATATACATGTAAGAATGCGTCTATATATGTATGTGTGTGCGTCTGTGTCTGTAAAGCGAAAGGGTGCGGGAGAGAATTATCCTTCAGTAGGTTATTATCCTTATTGGATTATATAGAAACGGGACCTGGAGATGATATCGACACCAGTACGCCCTTGGAATATATTTCTAAAGTGATATACATTAATATTCTACTATACCACATGTTAGAAAATGTTCTTTTCATTAGGTTAGAATAAATCTTGCATACCTAAATTTCAATGTAATAAAACTTTGGAAAGAACATATTTTGGGAAAAAAAAATATTGCTTCTCTCAATTTTCCATGTCATTAGCAATCTTCACTCTGTAATGTCAATTGAGATTGATTCCTTCCTGTTCTCAGAGCTACATAGAATTTTATATATTTGAGTAGAGGTTCTGACAAGAGAAAACATATTATTCAAGTATTCACGTCGCAATATATTTATTGTTTTCGCAAATACCATGTTTATTGTCATCGCAAATACGATGTTAATCTGTTTCGTTACAGTCATGTAGAGCCATTATATTCTTTCACTATGTCATATTTTGCAGCTTTGAAAATTTCATGAGAGCAACCTAATTTTTCTCCCAGAATTTTGCTACCTTTACATGGCATAATATTCTCTATGGGATTCAAGTAAACACTCTGATCTCTGTGATACCAAAGCAATCTATTCTCAAACAGTTTTAAGGCAATAATTTTGTTTTAACACTATATAAGTTCACCAACTCTTGCCAATAAAAATACACCCATATTATGATGCTATACCCCTCAGTACATTGCAGTTGTTGAAATACACTTAAAATAAAATCTCTCACTAGATCTGTGAAGGTGGTAACAATGTACAATTTTACCACAAAACCGAGACCTTGACCTACCTCTAGTCTTTCGGAAACTATCCAGTTCACAATTTTCTTAATTGACCATAAATTACGATTTAACCTTAATATTATTTCATTTAATAGGATTCGGAGAACACATTTTCGAAGCAAAACCAGCATCTTTAATCCTCCTTCTATAGTTCTTGTGGCCTCAATCTTGCTTTCTGCAATTCTAAAACCTCTTTGCAATTGCTGTTGGCTGCTGCTTCTTCCTTAAGGACTAACATTTCCATCCTCTGTAAATTTTACTTGTAGTAGTTCTTGAGTGAACAGCCCCTTCCGTCTTTGTTATTGTAAAACATTCGTAGAAGTAAGACATAAATTTACAGTAAGTAGTGAAATGCAAATTTTGCTTTTTTTAGTAGCTTGCGGATTTTTAAATATGTTGTGCCTAATTCGCAATGAATAGCAATTTATTTTGAATATTCCAATTTGTATGGAATTTCTTTTTATTTGAAAGTATATAAGAGCACACGCACATTCACACATTGACACACACACAAACACACACACACACAAACACACACATAAAGACATACACACACACACATAAAGACATACACACACACGCACAAAGATCCACACAAAAATATATATCACTAGCTTTCCATGGGGAATTAGAAGTATTGCATACAATGTTTTATTTGAAGATTAAAAGACTGTAATTGCAATATCTAGAATTCAAACCTTTTTATTATAAACCGCAATTCATTACAAATACATCAATCTTCTTCTATATGTACAATATTAGTATCTCTGTCTTACTTGAGATGATAGTCCTTAAATCTATTTTCTAGGATGAGGTGAGAGAGGTTACAGATGAAGTAACAAATTTAAGTTTCTCTTTTCTGCGTAAAATCGCTATACAAATTCCCAAAAGACCCTCACATTTTCGAAAGTGCTGCAAAGAGCGCAAGAAACAAATAACTTGTGGCAATTGCATTATATACTTTAATGCGCAAAAAGTACAATGTCATGTTTGGATTATTGATTTATAAATAGTTGCCTGCTCACACACATGCAATCATTCATCGATTCATTCGTCAAAAAGATTGTATATATATATACGTGTTTATGTTTCCCTGTGCCTTTTTTTCTTTTTTCTGTATTTTTTCTCCTTGCCTATCGTTTCTTCCAAAAGACAAAAAGACGAGTGAATACAAGAAATGTAAAAGACATTTACTTCCTTTTAGCATTTCCCTAGCATCAACCGAATAAACTTTGTATTTATTTTTTTCACCCCTTCTTCATACTATACTTTTTGCACCATATATATATATATATATATATATATATATATATATATATATATATATATATATATATATATATATATGTATGCATGTATGTATGTTTCTATGTTTGAATGTATGTATGTATGTATATATGTATGTATGTATGTAAGAGTATTTGTGTATGTCTGTATGCATAATGAGTGTATATTGCTGAAGCCCATTAAAACGCCTGAAAAATATTTTGGGCATTTTAATTGCAAATTTTAGATGTTGTATTTCGTGTTTCTAGAATCACTAAATTCCTCTCTCCTACAAATATAATGAATTGATTCTCCAAGCACTAGAGCAGATCCCCAGTTAATGGAAATCTCTAGTCAACAAAGTGTAAGGCAAAAGGCTATTTATTTGCGATAGTTTCTGGATAAAAATATCTTAGTAACACACACACGCACATACGCACACACACACACACACACACACACACACACACACACACACACACACACACACACACACAGAGGCGAACACACACTCACACACATGCACACACGCATACTCATACACGCATACATGTGCGCATTTACAATTCCCACACGCCCACGAGTTGTCTACCAACAGTAAAATACATTCAATCACGGACGTATCGAGAGGTACTATAGACTTAAACACGTATAAGATGAATTAGTCACATTTAAAGTGTTCGATATTTAAAGAGATTCCCATGACAACAATTACATTCTTCATAAGTAAATCTCTTGAACAATGCTGTATTTATGAACTACGCAGTGTACGTTAAATTTCTCAACTAATATGTCGCATTATCTGACGTGATGTTTTCACCTTT
Organism: Octopus bimaculoides; assembly: GCF_046866305.1. NCBI lineage: Eukaryota > Metazoa > Mollusca > Cephalopoda > Octopoda > Octopodidae > Octopus > Octopus bimaculoides. The sequence goes on from NC_142934.1 coordinate 48,262,205, forward strand.
CCAAATACTTCAGTGATAAAAAAATATAGTTTATAAAAAAATATAATCGGCAATAAATATAAAAATATATTTTATTCGCTATTAAATTCTGAATAATTTAGTCATTTCTTTTAACTTTACAATCTTGAAATTCTTTTCTTCTTTTGTTCTGTTTTATCTGAAAAGCAGGTTCCCCATCTTTGATGACCTAAAGTGGCCTCTTACGAAAGGTTAATCATTTTAGATAACTTTGTCATAAATTACGAACATTTTCCGTTACTAAATGAAAACTGTTATCTATGGTTTTATTCTACAATGATTTATGAATGCAAAAGAAAAAGAAAATTCATTTTATTCTAATCGATTCAAATATTTCGCTTACATAAAGAGCTTTACAACTAACTCAGATGAAAAAGTACCGCTTTTTCGACAAAATATTTCATAGAAAATATACTATAACTGATAACGTACTGTGTCCACAGAAATATATTTACCTTTGGGATCCTAGTTCCTGTTATAATTATCTGGGGTTCTGGTTTATCAAATCATTTCCCCCAAAAATTACTTTGCTATTATGAATTGTCATCATTGACACGAGTATGAAATTTATGTTTTGAGCAACGGTATTAATCCCTCTAATCATATATAGATGTATCTATTATTTAGATTACTTAAATTTATTGGACTCACTATTACATTAGATTGCATTATTTTCTGAAGGTTGTCGTTATAAGTACAACGCATTTAGGTGCTGAATACCGAAATTATGATTTTTCCCTTCAGCTTTGGGTCAGTACATTAAAAAAATATCTAATCTGCACATGGTAACTACTACTACTACTACTACTACTACTACTACTACTACTACTACTACTACTACTACTAGATCAGCGAGCTTGCAGAATTCTTGGCGAGTGAATCAAAATGCTGAGAATTTACTTCCGGCTCCCTACGTTTGAGTTCATATTCTGTCGAGGTCGACTTTGCCTTTCATCCGTTCGGGACCGATATGTATTAGTCAAACACTGGAGTCGATGTAATCCGAAACTGCTGTCATCATCATCGTCGTCATCATCATCATCATCATCATCATCATCATCATCATCAACAACCTCATCATCATCATCATCATCATCATCATCATCATCATCATTATTATAATAATAATAATTATTATTATCATTATTATCATTATTATTAAAGGCAGTGAGCTGGCAGAGCGGTTAGCAGGCTGGGCGAAATGCTTTGCGGTATTTCGTTTGTCTTTCCGTTCTGAGTTCAAATTCCACTGCGGTCGACTTTGCTTTACATCCTTTCGGGGTCGATAAATTAAATACCAGTTGCGTACTGGAGTCGATTTAATCGACTGGCCTCTCCCCACAAACTTCATGTCATGTGCCTGTAGTAGAAAGTATTATTATTATTATTATTATTGAGTGAGAGAGAGGTGCATGCAATTAAATTGGGGTACTCATATACGAAGCCCAGTATATCCACCATGACAACCCGCCTGATAAGGGTACACCAGGTACATGCCTCACAACCATATGTGAGCGAAAAAGTGATCTCATATCAAAATAAACAGCGCATAACCTTGCAGATGGAGCCCAGTCAGAAATTCCTTCAGTAGCCCATCTCACTCAAAAGAGGAGGAGGAGGAAAATAAATTTGGCCATGTTATGGATTGACTATCGTAAGGCTTACGATATGATCCCACATTCTTGGATTATAGAATGTATGAACCTATTTGGTATTGCATCGAATGTTGAGTGATTGCTCGGAAAAAGTATGGCGAATTGGAGGACGGATCTGACAGCATACGGAAGAAGTTTAGGGACAGTAGAAATCAGGAGGGACATCTTCCAAGGGGACTGCCTCTCCCCACTGATCTTTGTACTGTGCTTGATACCACTAACACTGTTTCTGGGTATGTATTCAATATCCGCCAACAAAATGTCAACCATTTGTTATTCATGGATGACCTCAAACTTTATGGTAACGATGAAGCCCTAGTCAGTTCCCTCGTTGATACAGTGTATACTTTCAGTGTTGATATCACAATGTAATTCGGATTGAGAAAGTGTGGCGTGTTAGACTTGAAGAGAGGCAAAATCAAATGAATGGACGGGCTAACAATACCGCCGGGGGAGATGATGAAGCAGATAGAAGAGTTGGGTTATAAGTTCTTGTGATTTCGGAAATGGATAAATTGATGGAGAAAGAAATGACAGAAAATATTAAGGTGTAATACTTGCACAGACTGAGACTGATCCTTAAGTGAAAATTCACCAGACCGAATAACATTGAAGCCATCAACACCTTGGCAGTATCACTCCTTAGATATGAAACAGCGGTAATCGCACGGGCAGTAGACGAACTAAACAGCTGAGACAGAAAGACAAGGAAATTTCTAACTGTATATGGGACACTCCACCCAACAAGTTACACACACACACACACACTGTGTACCAAAAAAAAAAAGAGGGGAAGAAGACTTATTGGATGTGAACACAGCATTAAAGCAGAAGAAAACAACATCGAATGGTATGTGACAAATGCTACAGAACCGCTATTATTAGACGTAAGGATGTCAGGCGTGTGTAGGATGAAAGATTGCATAGATAAAGCAGTGTACAAGCAATTGAAAACAAATTTGGCTGAAAATAGCTCGGTAAATAAAAGGATGCATGGGCAATTTCATAGAGATGTTGAAAATAAGACAGACAGATAAAAAAGCTGACTGTGGATGACTAAAAGTGATCTAAAACTGGAAACCGAGGCCCTAATCTGTGGTGACCAAGAGCAAGCACTAAGGACAAACATACATAAACTACAGAATAGACAATACAGCAGAAAGTGATAAGTGCAGGATATGTCAACTAAATGGTGAAACCGTATGGAATATTACCAGCCAATATACGCCGGTAGCCAGAAGGAATATAAGAGACACCACGACAATATAGCAAGGCTTGACACTTGGACACTTTGCAATAAGTATGGACTTGACAAAGCAAAACATTGATATGACCATAAACTCGAAGGAATCATCGAAAATAATAATCCACAGATACTATGGGATTTTATGATTCATTGCGACCATGCGATAGAGAATAGGAAGCCAGTAATAGTCTTTAGTGAGAAAGAAAACAAACTATGCTGGATCATACATATAGCATTCGCAGTTGGCAACAAGGTATGCGATAAGGAAGAAAGAAAAGTTGATAGATTTGACAGATCAGCTTGGGAAGTTAAGCAGTTGTGGTCAATGGAAAAGGTGGTAGTAGTACCAATAACAGTTGGTGCTCTGAGAAAGTGAGTAAAAATCTTGAGAAGTATATAGAACAAGTAGGGGCTGCAATAAGGGTTTAGCATTTATAGAAAACAGCACTGCTTGGAACCGCTCGAATACTCCAGAAGGTGCTCGAGAAATAAGAAGTGTTACCTTAGTTCACTGGTATTCAACTGCTAACACCGTAGTACAGCTCCAGCTTTAGAAGCTGTGCAACGGCACAGGCAGTGGCTCTTATGGCTTCTGATCTTAACTGATTGGAAGTGTTATCATGTACATCGTTTTGCCTTGGTATAAAAAGATGGGCTACAACAAATATTCTGCTTAATACCACAGATTTGCTTGTCAGTTGTTTGACATTAACCAGTTGAGCATGTCCCTTGGTGGCTGACAATATGTGCATCTCTGATCACGCGCACAAGTAGTGGGGGAGCATCATAGCCATGTGTTGAGATGAATTCTTTGGGGTTTGAATAATTCACCTTTGGAAACATGGGTGTTTTGTTCAACATGCTTAAATAAACCTTATTCAGGGACATTTTGAGTGGGGTGGGCTACTCGAGCTGAAGAACATTCTAACTGGGCCCAATCTGCGAGGTCATGTGCTGTTTATGTTGATATGAGATCACCATGTCGCGTACACTTGGTTGGGATGCATGTGCCTGGTGTACCCTTATCAGACGGGTAGTCATGATGGGTATAATGGGCTTCGTATATTTTACCCCAGTATCACTTTCATGGCATGCACTGCTCTCTCACTCAATAATAATAATAATAATATAATAATAATAAATACGATAATAATAATAGTAATAACTATAATAAAAAAATGGCGAAAAATACTGATAATAATAATAACGATAAAACCACCACTAACAACAATAATATCCCTATTAGATATACCAATTCAATAATATTACCTTTAATATCTGGTGATTTACATTCTGGTAACTACGAGCAGGTGTATTTTGATGAAGTATATTCAAAAAGCATTAAGTTTGCAAAGCTATGCCTTAGATAAATGTGATCAGCAGAAGAATTCTCGTTATTCACAGCAATCATTAATCAAATGCTTTACTGTACCAACATTTGTATATAAATCTTTGCTCTTCGCTTCTTCGTTGTCGAACTGTGATTGGATTTGCGCATGTTTAAATTCGAAATAGATTTTCATTAACTAGGCACTTTCCTTCACGTGCTGCTATATATTCTCTTAACTGATTTTACGTTTAATTATCATTAATTTCTTGTTAGCACACTGTGAGCCTTTTCCATAGTAACAAACCTATTTGTCCAATGCAGTTTTCTTAACCTTTCAACACAAAAACTATATAATGAGATTTGCATGAAAATTTCACTCTTAATTTAATGATAGATGTGAGTGAGTGTGCCTTTATGCATAAGCTTTTCTTTTTTTAGGAAGGATCCACATAAATGTCTTCAGTTCAGAGAGTGATATGTACAAGTTGAAGGGCTGTTATAGCATGACCAGTGTGCTATAGAAGCCGGTTGATAACATACACACACACATAAATACATACATACATACAACCATACATACATTCACACACTCACACGCACATAAATATTTATATAAGTATATATATTTATATAAGTATATATATTTACATACATGTATATATATAAATACATATACATTTCTATGTATACGTATATGTGAACGTACATACATATATATAAATATATATATATATATATATATATATGTGTGTGTGTGTGTGTGTGTGTGTGTGTGTGTGTGTGTGCGTGCGTGTGTGTGTGTGTGTGTGCGCGTGTGTGTGTGTGTATTTATATATTATAAAATAAAATGTCATATAGATTCATAGGGCCGGTGGCCCCATTTCCGTGGCGTATATATTCTCCAGCTGTACAGGACGGCGTTCCGTCACTGATTTACCCAGGTTTTCCAGCTGAGTGAACTGGGGCAATGGGAAGTGGAGTGTTTTGCTCAAGAACACAGCGCATTACTTGGTCGAGGATTCTAAACCACAATCTTACGACCATGAGTCCAGTACCCTAACCACTAAGTGACGCGCCTATGGTAATTTTATCTCACAATATTATAAAACTGTGGTGGCGAAGTGACAGAATCATTCAGAATCATTAGCGCACCGGACAAAGTGTTTAGCGGCATTTCGTCCGTCTTCATGTTCCGAGTCCAAATTCCACCGATTTCGACTTTACCTTTAATTCTTGAAAACATGATTATCAGTTGCGCACTGGGATCGATGTAATGGACTAACCCACTATCTCAGAATTGCTGGCATTGTACCAAAGTCTGAAACCGATATTATATAAATAATATATAATCAAATTTCTATTACATAATATATGAGTGTCAGCTCTTTTCCTAAAAGAATTATGGGCAACCAACCAAACACATACACACACATGTATAACATATATTTCTATATACACACCTACATATGTTTGTGTGCGTGTGCGTGTCCATGTGTGCATGTACTTATTTGTTTCTTTGTGTGTGTATTTTTATGTGCGTGTGCGTGATGCATTATAGCTGAAATTTTTAGCAAGTTCTCATCAAAACGATGATGTTCCGTGTCCAATCGCAAAGCCTGGCATATTTGATAAATATAATTTTCTATAATCGCTCATGACTCCTAGTTTGAGTAAAAACGAGTAGTTTTCACCCGTTATTCAAATGTTCATGTTACAGGATTGTGAAGCATTGGGTCAATCACACACACACACACACACACACACACAGACACACACACGCACACACACTCACACACACACTCACACATAGGTACTCACGCACGAACTTTTACCACATTTACACCTTTATTTTAAAACATGCCAATATTTTAAAAACGGTTTTATGTATATAAAATGAATTACTATTGTATCAACCAATGTGTTTCTAATCTTCATGTTAAGACAGAATGAAACCAGTAAACCTGAGCTCTACAACATACATCGTAACAGATAACATACATGCATACTTTTGCGTGTATATCAATCTATTAATCTATCTATCTATCTATCTATCTATCTATCTATCTATCTATATATCTATCTATTTATCTATTTGTCTGTCTGTCTGTCTGTCTGTCTGTCTGTCTCTCTCTCTCTCTCTCTCTCTCTCTCTCTCTCTCTATATATATATATATATATATATATATATATATATGTATATATATATATATATATATATATATATGTATATATATATATTATTATAAAATCTGTTAATTAATCATATATTAATTAATATCGATTAATTATCAGGAGGCCAGCACATCTAAAGAACCAAAGAGATTCAGAAATATTATCTGCAATCTCAGGGGATTAAGGTACATTTTAAAAAATAACGTCGACCACTAACGTGGACAATTAATGCGCTAGAAATAGATCACATCTTGTGTCTATTAAGACCTAAATTGTTCTCAACATGAAATATAGCAGCATACCAAAAACGTGAGCGGGCAAGACATTTAAAATCACCTAAAAAGTCATTCTCAAACAGGGACCGGTTTCGGATTTAACAAATTCTTAGAGAGAGAGAGAGGGAGAGTGAGAGGGAGAGAGAGAGGGAGAGAGAGAAGGACAGAGAGAGGGAGAGATAGAGAGAGAGAGGGATAGAGAGACTTAGGTTTTACAGACGCTTAAATGTATATACTTATTCATTTATACAATAGCGAATGCTATATATCTTTATATCAGTTTATATGCTGTCTGGGTGACAGAGATTACTTGTGTTGCTTAATTATATCCAATACATTCTAAGTTCAAGTTCTGTCAGCTTAACGTTGCCCTTCGTTTTTCCAAGAGTCGTGAAAATGAATATGTATCACCGATTGGTCTGTCTACGATTACTCTTCACCCACATTAAATTTGAATTTTTTTGCTTCTTTTACAAAACCTTTACACACAGATACTCTCTGAATGATATATATTTTATTGCGTGTGTTATCCCTTTCTAATATCTTCTGAAGTGTTATCATAGTTTGTATTTTCATGCCCTAATATCATCTCAACAACTGTTTTGATGTTAGGTCGATATATATATATAGTATGTTAGTATTTTGTTAGAATTATAAAGAGACATCGTGACCATTATCAACATTGTTATCGAACTCGATAACAGTTTATTCATTTAAAATTTTCGAAATTTTCTACTTTATAATTTTAATGTCACTTTAAATTTATCTGATGCATTATTTCGAATTTGGATATCACCCCAGGTTAAGTATGATTAAGAAGATGAAAAGTCCACAAGAAGTAATGAAATAAAATGCAAATAAAATTTACAAAAAGCATTAAGATATTGGGGTATTTTGTCAAGTTTGTGTTCAAGATAATCTCCTCTATATTGGTAATGAAATGAAATGAGGGATTTTTGCATTATGAAATACAAATACAGAATAAAATATCGTAATATTTCGAAACAAAATATTTTAATTTGATTGAATTGAAATTGTCAAGATTGAAAAGAATTACTGTGACCACATGAAAAGGAATACATGAAAGGAAAAGAAATGAATAGGCCGAGTTGTTTCTGAACCCTGTGCTGGGTCTATCAGCGTGGTATTAGATAAGAAGGTAATAAATTTAGTTTTTGATATCTCCTGACAACAAGTTGACACTCGACCTATAAAGAACATGTTTCATCCAAATATTTTCCCCACTTTCGAAGTCTGTATTTGTTATTTCGATTCCGTTTCAAAATATTCTATATAATGGGCTTTAACTGAAGTGTAAATTTTGTCTTGTTGCCACATCACAAACATGTTTCCTATTTTATAAATATTCTGATGAATAATCTGGTCGGCACAGACCAGAAGAGAAGAGTGTATTCGATATAAAAATAGGGAGTCAAATCTATAAATTTAAATTTTGGTAATTGAGCTTTATGTCAATCTTCAAACAAAACTTTAGAAATGAATGGAAAGTTCCAATAAAAATATTCTGATATCGATAATAAATAAAAACAAAGAAGCACTTTTTGGATGGTTCTGTGAATATAAAATATATAATTCACTTGACTGGAAGCATATATATATATATATATATATATATATATATACGACAAAGGAGATGACTAAAAAAATAATTATGATAAAAATCTTTACAAGCATATAGTCGTATACTTTGACTACACATTTGGTAATTATCTTTCTAAAACATATACGAATGTCTGATAGAAAAGGTAAATTCAATCACTTTAAATGTGGTAATATTTAATGTGAGAAAATACCGAAAGTCAATAAGTAAACGAGTATACATAGAATACTCAAGTAAAGCAATCGTAATACGTTCTATGATTCGCTGTGTTAAAGTCAAAATGACACAGAATGAAGACGAATAATGAACATTGTGTTGTGTAAAGTGCAAGTATTACAAAAATATATTCCATCGTATTGACGTTGGAGAGTATGCACAGATGTTTGTACATATGTTGATAGAAAAACAAAACCCTTCTATATCTTTTGATATTTCCAGTTGAATTCGCCATTCTTCCCTTCATTTTAATTTTTTTCTAGCATTATTATATACATACATACACATGTGCGAGTGTGTTTATGTCTGTGTGTGTGTGTGTGTGTGTGTGAGAGAGAGAGAGAGAGAGAGAGAGTATACATAGATTAACATCACTATTTGGATTCTGTGTTTTAATATCATTTTTATAGTTGAAAAGTAATATACCTCTAGGCAGTTATAGAACTATGTAGATGCTTACAGATATGTTCTGTTTAATCTCAGTTATTATTTTGCACTAATACTGCAGCAAAGACAGAAAAAATCAAAGAGTTCACAGAACAGAAAAGACTTTCTAAAACACAACTTGTGTTTGTGTATTTGAAAACATATATGTATGAAATAGTTTTAACATGCTTTCATACCGAAATTATGCTAAATTTTATAAATCATCCTTCTTTCTCCCAACGTGTTAAGGAAATTTTTTGTGAAGTTTACATTATTTGTTCTGTATTAGCTTTTGTCATGTTGTGAATATCTTCCTATATAATATGCAGCATACTGATATGTACCCAAGACCACAGAAGTGAAATGAATAAATAAATAAATATCCTTATATATAATCGGAAGCCACTCAAATCACTATGTTGATATAATTAAGAAATACTTAATACTTTGGTACATATCAGTAGCTGTAAAATTCTTTATCTGGTTTTATTGGGTAGTTGATAACGATAAAGTCATCGCAGAACCGTATTCGTCTTATTTCTGCTTAAGTAACTTACTGGCAACAAAAGAAAAAGAAAAGAAAAAGAATAAAAAAATTCAGGGAAAATCCAATTATATTTTAAAAACGTTTATTTGAATCTGACATTAGCGTTGGAAGATTACTTTGCCCTAATGGGAATTAATTTGTAAGCGAGAACGTTACAAACACCATTACGTGACAGTTTTGCAATTTCTCTATTCCATTACTGTATGATACAAGAAATCATGCTCATTTCAGCTACAGCCGCTTTTGAACAAAAGGAATCCAAATCAATGTGCCTATGCTGTTAGATTCATTATCTTATTCTAAAGGATCTTGTGTTTTACTATTGTCAACTCATCTGTCTTTTTAAAGATGGTTTCAAGTGATGGCTTAATACTACTGGTACAACAGTTGTTGCCTTTCTGTAGATATAGTGAACTTTTGCCATAGTTTATTATAGTTTATTATTGCTGCCATTGCTTTCCGGTAAATTCGATTTCATAGTTCAATTCTTTGACGCTGTAAGGGCTCTGGGAAAAGTTCAAAATTCACGTTTCCTTATTTTCCTTCTCATTTCCCTAATTTATATATTCTAGAATTAATTATTTACTGACTGCAGCAAAGTTAGTTTGTCACAGAGAGGAAATTGCACCTACTCTGTCGCCGAAGATATAACAGCTAAATCGTTCTCAAAGAAGATTTTATCAACTTAAAAAGGAAGGATACATTGCATAATCTAGTCATAAGTATTGTTAAAGCGCCAGTATGGTCATAGCTACAACGCCTTTGATCACAAAACAACTCAATCGAAGTTGACCTGCGGCTAAATAATAATAGCACTATTAATATAGCAGCTTACGTTGGAATAATATATAAATATATACTGGGGAATATAGCATTAATATTCTAATTAAATTATCTGTGTCTTTGATATGTACATGAAAGAAGTATAAACAACATTCATTGTCGAATATCTCTTAGAAAAACTTTGATGTAATTACATGGACTTATTTTTAATTAAATCTCATTCACATCATTTACGCATTTAATACTCTTGGGAAAGGAATGAACGCCACAATATCTAATCCTGATTAGCGTTAGATCTGCAGGTTGTACTTAGTCGAAAAGAAAATTTTATTTGCACATAGTTGAAAATAGGATATTGAAATTAGATAAGGAGGAAAATTATATGCAGCCAGCAATGATGCTAAAAATAAGAAACGCTTCTATATAAAATCAGAGTCTTTGATCTTAAGTAAAGAAATACACCGAGGGCATTGTGGTTTGTGGTAGGCCAAACTGTTGATGATCACCATTAGAATGCCATTGATGACATATATCCATATACATGTATTTACTATTTACATGTATATTCGCAAATATATTTACACATATACATACATACATACATACATATATACATACATACAAACATACACACACATAGTTCTGCATATATAAATATATGCATTTATATAAGCATACAACGCTGTATATATATATATATATATATATATATATATATATATATATATAATCCGGTCAAACGAAACGAGTAAGGAAACGCTAGAAAAGAAACACAAATATTACACATGTAACTGAACCTCTCATTACGATAAGGTAGTCATTTAATCACCAGATTTAAATTATGTACGGTTCCTTTATGTTTCTCGCATATTTATCTTATTTTGCTTCTTTTCTTTGATATAGGGCATAACACGAAACATTAGATTACATTGTATTTTTTTAAATTTTTATATTTATTTTCAATTAACACATATATCCATTGTTCTCATTTGGCTTCGTATTTCCGTTGGTTTTTCACCGAAGTGTGATTTCGTGAATTATTTGCGTCTTTGTCTTCTTGACTGATAAAGTTGCACATCATATTTGAGTGATTATATTTACTTCTACCCTTTAAACCCAGCTGTATGAATCGACACTACTTCGCGGAATGAACAGACACGCATATACTTCATGTAGTTACGCGGGAGATTCAACATGGTAGAATGTCGCACAATGCCCGCTCTTCTCAATTTATGTGCTATTCATTTTTGCCACCTGAGTGCAGCAACGTGAAATAAATTAAGAACAAAACGTGCGATTGGGAATTGAATCACGACCTTATGATCGCGTGCCGAATACCCTACCCACTACATAAACGCTTTGAGTAGAACAAGAACGCGTATATGCTGTGTAATATGTACATACTTGTGTGTGCATGTTTGTGTGTGTATGTGTACACACACACACACACACACACACACACACACACACGCGTGCATACATACATATATATTTGGGGTTTAGTCGTTAGGGTATTGCGCTCCCGATCGTAAGGTCGTGAGTTCAATTTCAATTGACGCGTTGCGTCCATGAACAGGACTCTTTATTTCTCGTTGCTCAGCTGGCAAATATGAGTCGTACCTGGATTCCAAAGGTCCAGCCTTATGACACTGTATCACGCTGAATCTCCATCAGAACTACGTTAAGGGTACACGTGTCTGTGGAGAGTTCAATCACATGGACGTTAATCGGATCAACTGGAACCTGTGTCGTTGTTACAGACGGAGTACCAGTGCACTATACAATGATGGAAAACTAACATATAATATTAAGAATTTCCCAGGAAAACATGTATACGAAGTTATCCAATTATCAATCAGTAATTGGATATGCTGCGATCCATAGTTTTGTTTTCCTGTCATGGTTTACCCAATTCACTCAGCAAATAATGATTGGTGGCATGATCATTGATTACTGATCGGTAATCGGATAACATTATAGTCTTAGCTTATCGGCAAATTCACATTACTATATGAGCAATCATAGAACTTCTAGCTCTTTTAAATGCGCTCACCAATGATGGAACACCTGTCTTTACATCGACAGCACAATTAACATCAACGGTTTTCAGTTCTAATACGAATATATCCCAAAATATTTGCTGAACCTCTTCCAAAATCTTGAACTGCATAGTCTGCAATCTTTGCCGCGCATTTTATATTGCTGCACAGGCAAGGCACATCGTGTTCGAAGACGTTAAAATTACACTGCTACATTTGCCATCCCAATCAATCAGCAGACACTTGAATGCAATGGATGGACCATTCTTTTAGTCTTTTATCAGAATGTAGTGTATTGGCACATCAAGAATCCACAAAGAAAGAGAAGTAACACTGATTCATATTCAGACGGCAGTAAATGATCATTTCGTCTGTCTATTGCCACTGCGAACAATGCAATAACACAGGATTTATACAAAACCGACAAATATCAAGAAGTAACGTTTGTAGACGCCACAGCTCATGGAGAACTATGCCGTAGATTTAGGATAGCTCTGAAACAGACCAAAATCAACATTTAGATCGTTAAAAATCCAGGGAACTCCATCAGATCATAACTATTTGAGATTACCATATGCACCAATGATATCTGTATAGTATGTAGGATTAACCCTGGCATTAACTGTATAATTAAAAATCTAGTCTTCATCATAAGGTGCATAGAAGGTGCTTGTACAGATAGAACATGACATACAAGGAGAGACATCTCGGAGCATTGCAGAAAGACTAAATGAACATTTGAGACAATATGACGACAAAAGTCCTCCATACTCTACCAACATGCCAAAGACCAATATGGAGGCAAACTGGGTCAACTTGACATCCGCATTTTATCCAAGCACCCAAAGGACACAACACTCAGACAAATACAGGAGTATAAACTCATAAATGAAACATCCCCAGCACTAAATAGGAAATATACGTAGTAGGTAATCATACACCTATATCCACAGTTTCGATATATAAACAGGTAGAATAGCTAGTGGGCTGTAATGTTGATGTATGTATGTGTGTGCATGTGTATTTGTGTGTATGTACATGTATACGTACATGTATATACATATCTATGCAGATAAATAGATATGAATGTAAACAAATACATATACAGATGCAGCTCTGATAACGGATTATTGAAAAAGTTGTAAGATGCAACAAAAATTTTAGGAAAAATAAATACGTAAATGAATGGAAACCTTACCGGTCACTGTGTTAAATAATAAGGTACTTTAAAAGAGAATGACTCTCCCCAGACACAACAATATATATATATTAATTGTAAATATAATTACAATACAATAGTATTATTTTCCAGCTAAATAAAGCACAGCAACGGTAGAATTGTAAATATAATATAGTGGCACAATACGGCATCAAAGTTTGCTGGAAATAGCAGTCGATAACCGTACGACTCTATGTAAAGCTTCACTGAATGTATACAGTGAAAAATGTGTACGGACAGTGAACATTAAAATATTTCGTCTTACCTGTAGGAAGAACGCCCGATACACACACACGCATACACACACACACACACATACACACATACACACACACACACACACACACCAGGTGCGGTGAATAAACTGTCGTCAAAATTACGTAAAAATCAAAATAACACTGACATTTCATCTTAACAGATATATTATATAAATTATATTATTATATAAATTATATTATATAAAAATATCTTGAGATACTGAAGAGGAGATTTATTCAGGAAAATTGCCATTGGCTTCAGCCTCGGCCTACAGACAATTACGGAATCTCCGGCAACTTTTGTGGACGGTCCCTTTGTTTAAGGTGGTGAATGCTACCATAATCTTTCATCTTTTGTGTTACAAGGAGTTTTGTTGGTCTCTCCATCAACTGCGTCCCACACATAATAATGAAGGGGTTTGCAGTCTGAGGTGTTATGTGGCTAGATGATAGGAGTGATGTGGTCGCAGAAATTGTCGGACAGACATGACTTGGTTCTGCGTGCTGCGGAATCCTGTTGCCGGACATAGGGACTTTTTGCAGCCACACTCTTGATCCAGGTTAGCACTACCTCCTCCAGGCACATGATGTTGTCCTCCATGATGACTCTGATGCCGTGTGAGAAGATTATTGGAGGCAGAAAGGCGTCATCAGTAGTGATCTATCTCAACAACATGATGTTGAGTGGATGTTTGATTTTTAACACTCTCGGTAAGTATACTCAGATTGCACTGTCCTCAGATTGACAACCAGACACTCTGAAGTGTTCGTATTGGAGCTTCCAACGCGAATGCCAAGCAATACATCATGTCAGTACCAACTTTCTGGCAGAGTGAATTGCCTCATAATAACTATATATTATTGTACAGCTATTATACTATGAGTCTTCCATAGTAGTTCTCACTCCGTAACTTACAAAGCCTTTGTGGTTTGTTAACAAATATTACATACATACACACACACACACACACATATATATATATATATATACATATATATATATATATATATATATATATATATATATATATATATATATATATACATTGTAAAGTAGACTTATACTACAAGATATTATGATAAGCTGGTTAACTATGAGTGAAAATGGGCTTGTCTCATATTTAGTCCTTTCTTCAGAGATCCTTGAAATTTAAACATATGGACTCTTTTTCCCAGTAAGACTAACTTTATGCTTATAATATGTACGCATGTAAATCCAGTTACAATCATATCAGCAATACTGCTCAGTGCATTTAATAAGTTAACAACATATGCGTGTGTCTCTGTGAATACAATGCAAAAGAAATAATATTATGGGTTCTATAAGAACTATGGTTTTAAATTTAATGTTTGCTACTAATCCAGAATTGAATGACGTACAAAGGG
>NC_142934.1:48282394-48329894 GCF_046866305.1 Octopus bimaculoides
ATATATATATATATGTATGTATGCAGGTATGTATATGTATATACTTATATATATATATCCACACACACACACACACACACATAATTCTTTAACTGTATAAGTATATATATATATGTGTGTGTGTGTGTGTGTGTGTGGATGTGTGAGTATGTACTCTTATACAATTAGAAGATATTATCTCTAATAAGGCAAGTTTATCAACTGCTATTAACATCCTTTGCATTCTAAGGAAGAGATAATTTACAAAGTCAATTACACGAATTGATAATATGAATATAAATTGATTGGGAAAATTTTTTTCTGATGTCATATGTTTTTAAGTCGACATTTAAGAGGAATGGAATACGTTTTAAGTTTTAAACATTTCTTTGATTAGAATTGTATTGTATGCATTAACTAAAATTCGATGCAGGTAAAATTGCGTCAGTCTGTGGTATTTATTACGTTAGAGTAACTATTCGGAATTTATTTTATCTTCACTAAAATTATACAAATACAAAACAACGATATTATTGAAGCAGTAGAGATTAGAAGGAAGTAGAGGAATAAATGAATAGAACAGCAAAAGAAAACTGTTAATTTAAGAAAGATGATATGATTACATTGTAAAAGTATACGGAATAAAAGAAAGTAGTGTAAAATAACTACGAAAGAAGTACTAAACGAAGTCTTATTAACTGCGGAATACAGTTATATCAGCAATTTCTATGGAAGTTGAACATTACAAAAACCACCAAATATTGCTTAAAGCTCTCTGTCTACCAAGGAATTTGAAAATCTTTGTCTTGGACGTAGACTTCCGGAAATAGCAATGATTCTAGAAAGATTAATATATACTACAGCTGCAATTGATAACAAGCATAACAGTTTAATATATATATATATATATATATATATATATATATATATATATATATATATATATATATATATATATATATATATATATATATATATATAAGGAAAAGGGAGGCAGAACTTTCCATAGCTTTTTTATGTGAATTTTAGAGCGAATGTTTATTTGTTTTGTTTAGAGGAGCACATTTTGCTTTTTAGAGAAAGGGAGAAAAAGAGGAAGATAGGGAGCAGGTCAATCGCGAAAGACAAAGAAAAGCCTCCTTTTACTTAATATATAATAGCTGTACCCCACTTCAAACACTCTATACATACAAATACACACACACACACACACACACACACACACACACACACACACACACACACATATATATATATATATATATATCTCTCTCTATATATATATACAGATATAAGTTAGATGTTTAAAGCCTAAGGGATATATATATCCAAAGGTAATTTTGGTAATTACCTCAGTAGGTATATTCCTTGGTAATACGTATGCGGCAGCAGGCAATTTAGCCGGTAACGTAGTTTAATTTATATAGATGAGAAGAAAATGGAGGAAAAAATAACAAACAGAAGTTTGGAGTAGGGTAACGTAGAATATGTGTTAGGGATTGTGTGTAATTATCTATAATGTAAGTTTCGCCTGGTATAAGCGCTGATGCGTAAGTCTACTAGTAGGGGTGAGGCTAGGATACTGATATGTACAGAATAGAGCGAGTTTAACGAAACTTAGAGACAAATTGGACTATATGCAGACAAAAGATATTATTATTTTCATGATTTTTTAAATTCAGTACAAGTGGTTTAGCCATTAATATATTCAGGCGCTCTGTTAAACAGAGATCGCACTGCTTATTAGTAGTGTTATAAGACGAGGTGGTTGCTAGGACGTGCCAATTTAAACTATAATTAATTTTTTTTATACTTTAATTCTCAGATGTAGTTATTATTTCCTGCAGCGTGTGCTTTACTTCTATTTCTAAAGCTACATTGTTGTGAGTAGTATCTCAGTATTATTTGGTTTTTTGTGGCGCCTACATATGATTTCATATGGTTAATTATGATTACGTCGCATTGGTGTACTACATTTTGCGTTTTACACCTATTAAAGAATTGGGTAAGGGGAGGTAATGCGCTGGTGAGTAAGTCTACTAGTAGGGATGAGTTTAGGATAGTGATATGTACAGGAAAGAGCGTCACAGTCATCTTTCTCTTTGAAATAATTGTCTCATTGTGATACTCTATGCAAATATATTCAGGGTTTCTTGAATTGATACTTATATATATATATATATATATATATATATATATATATATATATATATATATATATATATGTGTGTGTGTATGTGTGTGTATGTGTGTGTGTGTGTCTCTGTGTTTGTGTGTGTCTTTGTGAGAGTCTGTGTGTCTGTGTGTGTCTGTGTATGTGTGCATGTGTGCGTACGAGCGAATGGACAAACGCAAGTAAGGGCACTCAACACACTTATTGGGATTTACATGCATGGATCAAAACAGTTTAATTCCGAGATTTCTCTTTAGGCCGGTCGCAATTCAACTTGCCACTGGCCTGTCAAAAAGTCTCGTTAGGGGCTTAGAAATCTTAAGTAGCACGGAATCCAAATGGAACTGTTTTGATCGATACCTACATGCATACATACTACATACATACATACCTGAGCGGCTTGAAACGGTCATACTGCATCACTTCTTGATATCCTGTTGCTTATTTTGATTACATATATATATATATATTAACATGTGCCTATAAGTATATATTCACTTGTATATATATTTGTATATCGTATTAGGGCCTTTGACCATTCGTAGGATTGCTTTTTATTTCACGAGTTTGGATGGAGCTTCTCTGATTTGTACTTACTGCAGGAAATTGGGTTCGTCTTGTACCTCCGATTAACATACTTAAATGTATTATTTAAGCTCGTCGACATCTGTGACTCGAATGTCTGACGATGACTGGCAGAGTGTTGAAAATTTGCGGCCCTTGAAGACTAAGTTGTTAATGTAACTCTTGACGGGGAGGAGGGATCTTTGTGTACTCTACAGTGGCGTTCAATTCGGTATTTCTTACAGATTTTAATCCTGAAAATTGTTGCTAAAACATCGCCTTGTTTATATATGTGTATGCATACACGTTTAAATATGTGACCGCGTATGTTTCGTTGGAGATTTTCTTTCTCCGTCTTCCCTTCTTTGGGCTTTTTCTATATTTCTGATGAAGAGCTCCAATGGAAATCTGAAATCCTCTTTCTTTTCTTTCCTTTCCTGAACGGCCAATAACACTGTACCTATTCCACGTCCTCGCGTTGTTGTTTTTTCGTGTTTTTTCTTGCTTGTTCATGTTTAGATTGACTATATATATATATATATATATATGTGTGTGTGTGTGTGTGTGTGTGTGTGTGTGTGTGTGTATGTATATATTCATATGTTGCATATGTATATGTATATATACATGCATATATATTTGTGTGTATATGTATATATATTATATACACACACATGCACATAAATTTATATACATTTTAAGGAAACAAAATTCGAATCTTCACAAACTTTTATTTCCACAAAGTAAAATATTTTAATTGATGTCGCGATAAATTTGTCAAAGTAAGTAGCAGATATAAGTGGGATAAGGAATTATATTAAAAATGAGCTTATTCGGGAAGATGAAGTAAAATAGCAAAAAGAAATGGAAAGTAAGACAGATAGGAAGAGAAAGAGAAAGAAAGAATGAGAAAGAGAGAGATAGAGTGGCAGGAAGAAAAACACAGATGCAATATTTCCCTTTTTGTCACATTTGTACAGATATTAGAAAATATGAAAAGTTATGACTGATGTTTTAGTTGATAACAGAGACATTCCAATTTCAATATATCTCTTCTTTGTATGAACAGCAATAACGCTGGAGGAACTATGAGATATTATAATAAACAAGCGCTAACAAAACAAATTGTTTCCTTGAAGAAACATATCTATCTTACAAGAATACTTCAGTGCCAAAACTGGATTGGAACAATACCAAGTGTGGTTTATTGTTGTAGAGAAGTCTGGGTTTAGGGAAATAGAATGTCAATCTTATTACAAATACAATCACTGCCTGTGATTTCGGGGTATTATCAGATAGAAACTCAAATATATCGAGAAGATAAAATGATGAAGAGATTCTAAGAAGAGTTGAGAAACTGATAATGTCATGGAGGTAGCATTTTGGATCGTCTTAGCAAGGGAAGTTAAAATGAGTGGAGGCGTATGTTAGAGAGTGCAAGGGTGTGGCAAAGAGAGAGAAAGAGAGAGCGAGAGGAATAAGGAGATAGAGGTAGAGGAGGAGGGAGAGAAGGGAAGCGTGAGAGTAGAAAGGACATAAAGAGTGAGAGGGAGAGAAGAAGCGGGAGAGAAGGAAATGAGAGAGGGAAAGAGAGATGGAGAGAAGGAGGGAGAGGAGGTGGGAGAGGGAAAGTGGGAGGGAAAGAAAGAGAGGGAGGAAAAGAGGGAAGGAAAGAAGGAGGGAGACAGTGGTGGAGGATGAGGGAGAGAAGGAGAGAGGGAAAGAAGGGTAAATGTGAGAGAGGAAGTGTAGAGGAGAGGAAGAGAGGGAAAGCGGAAAACAGGGAAGGGGAGGGAAAAGTGAGAGAGGGAGAAAAGGAGAAAAAGGGAGAGTGAGGGAGAGAAGAATGAAGTAAGAGAGGAAGACAAGGAAGAAAAAAGAGAAGGGTAGAAGGTGGGAGAGGGAGAGCGACGGAGAAAGATAGAGAAGGAGGAAGAGAGAGGAAGGAGAGGAAGAGGGAGGGAGAGAGAGAGGGAGAGGAAGAGGGAGGGAGAGAGAGAGGGAGAGGAAGAGGGAGGGAGAGAGAGAGGGAGAGGAAGAGGGAGTGATGGACGAAGGAAAGGCGAGAGAGGGAGAGAGTGTGTTAGTCTGAATAGAGGCATGCTGAAGTAGTAAGCGGACGGATGTGATTGCAGGTGAAAACAAGAGAATACTAGACAATTCTTATTTGTACCTATCTCTTTCTATGCCTTCGCTAAACACTTGTATCACAAAGACAGTGAGTTTTAACAACATCAATATCGACAATAACAAAACTACCAACAATAGCAGTTATTAGCTGTAGTGATGACTGCAAGTAGCAGAGAAAGACTTCTTCCTCCCTCCCCGGAAGTAGTTAAATGGACAGAATCTGACAGAGGACTAAAGCCTGAAAAGGAAATTGAATCCTTTTAAAGCTTCGCAGAGACCCTGATGGAATAATGGGAAGGAGAGAAAGTCACATTGTCGACAAAATTCTGTGTGAATCACTTGCTCTCTCCCTCTCTCACTACCTCATTCACTCGCTCATTCTCACTCACTTTCTGTATGTATATATATATATATATATATATATATATATATATATATATATATATATATATATATAAGAATATATAGAGAGAGAGGCAGAAAGAGACAGGGAGGGTATATATATATATATATATATATATATATATATATATAGACATACATACATACACATACATACCCCAGTGCATTCGCAAACAAATACATATAAACATAAAATAGTTCTACTGGAGGAAACTCCTTGAGATGATGAAGTGGACAGTAAGGAGTAAGTGACATTGAAGAATGAAATGAAGTGCATATATATAAGCCCGAGAGAAGAGGAAATTACTGATAAGAAGACCTGCAATCGTTGTCGTTGTTGTTGTTTTCGTCCTCATTGTTGTTGTAGTTTTGTTGTATTTGTAGTTCTTGTAGTTGTTCATATTAATATCATTACGAAGGTAGAATCGTGGCAGAATCGTTAGCACGCCAGACGAAATGCATAGCGGCTCTCTGTTCAAATTATCCGTGTTCAAATTCCAACGAAGTCAAAATTATTATTTTTGAGGGTGGTGAGCAGGCAGAATCGTCAACATCTGAGAGAACGTTTGGTGGCAGTTCTAGCTTCCCTTTCTGAGTTCCAATGCTGCCAAGTTCAACTTTGCCATCTACCATGGGAGTCGACAAAATAAGTATCCATTGAGCTCCGGGTTACCCACTTCTCCGAACGTGCTGAATTGTGCCAAAATTTGAAACAATTATTATTATGGTTCAAGTGAGGCGGCGAGCTGGCAGAATCGTTAGCACGCTAGGCGAAATGTTTAGTGTTATTTTGTCTGTCCTCACGTTCTGATTTCAAATGCCACCGGGGAGGACTTCGTTTTTCATCCTTTCGAAGTCGATAAATTAAGTACCAGTGAAACACTGAGGTCGATGTAATTGACTGGTGCCAACCCCCAAAATTTCCGGCCTTGTGCCAATGGTAGAAAGGATTATTGTAATTAAAGCAAGGACCTTCCAGACGCATTACCCCGCCGGAGAAAGTGCATGGTGGTATTTCTAAACTTTGTTAAAAAGCTGCCAAGGTCCACTTTGCCGTTCTTCCTTTCGCGGTCGATAAAATAAGTACAAGTTAGGCACTGATTTCGATCTAATCGGCTGAATCACTTTCACAAAAACTACAGAAATTACAAAATTTGAAATCATTCTAATTAATTTTATTAGTTTTAGTTGCAGTAGGAGTAACAACAGCAGTTGTAGCATCAACAGTGGTAGTAATAGCATCAATAGTTGCAGTAACAAAAGCAGAATTCACTATTATTCTTAACACGCGTTGCATCAGTGCAGTACAATGATATTAGCAAATGAAATTTTCGACATTTAATCAACATCCGGCTTTGCAGAAAATTTAAACACTAAAAGAAGTATCTCAGTTAAATGAATCTTCAAATGTATAGAGCAGTACACATAAACATTTATTTAATATCAACACCAATTGTAGGTATCACTGAATTAAACTAATTTGTCCGAGGGAACACAGTTGGTGTTCATAAAGCTACCATTCCATCAATGTACATGCGTGAGTGTATAAAGGCGGCGAGCTTGTAGAATCGTTAGAACACTAAGCGGCATTTAGTCTGTCTTTACGTTCTGAGTTCAAATTCCGCCGCGGACATGTTTTCCTTTCGTCCTTTCCGGGGTCGATAAAACACGTACCAGTTGAACACTGGAGTCGATGTGCACGACTGAACCCAAAACTTGAAATCAGTATATATATATATATATATATATATATATATATATATATATATATATATATATATATATATATATATATATAGCAATTTGAATATATATATATATAGCAATTTGAATATTTGGGCTGAAGATTGGAATAGTGAAATTTCCATTCACTTAACCATGAAACGATTCGTATCCAATTAACTAAAGGCTTGGTTTGTTTACGCTTTTCCCTCCGGTTTTTTTGTTCTATGTGTGCCATAAATATCGCCATCCACTTTAGAGAAAAATTTGTAGTTTGGAATCAGTAGTTCTTTGACTGCTATTTCTAAATTTTCAGTATGTTGGAGAAGCAACTCAATTGCTAATCCCTGTATATTTATAATGATAAATAGTTTTACCGATAAAGGTTTTTTTTCATACTGAACTACTTGGCAGAATTGTTAATTATTAATTCTATTATTAATTGACGATTCTCTGCCCTTATTCTTGTATATATATATATATATATATATATATATATATAGGGAGAATTCACAAAAAGACGAAGACAGGTGGTGTAGAAAACAAACAGATGTATTAGTATAACGCCCAGGAATTGAAAAAGTCTTTAACTATAATATTACTATAATATTATAGTAATGCCCTTATATAAATAAATATATTTGGGGGAATAAATGATTTTCCCTTATGAGGTTTTTTCACGCTAGCTACTTGATAAATTCTTGTAAAAGATTTTATCCTATTATTGAATTAATTAAATATATAACCGGAATATATTCAGTGCTGAATTTCATTCAGGAAACAAAGACACATGTACCGAGATGCTATTAAAAAAAGCCCGCGTTTTACATTGATGAATAGGGATAAACAATCTTCTATGTACTATGGTTTATACATGAGGTGTTCGTTTGGCATGTTGAATTTTGTTTATTTTTATGTATTTTGACCATACTATACTGATGAGCAGAGGTTAGATATTCCTGTAATAACTGCGAAACCGTCGATATATAGTTTAGTCTGTTTTTAAGAGGTCAGCTTTGAGAGTAGCATTTTCTCGCGTTCGGTAAAAATGTGTTTATTATGGTAGTTTGACCTTAGAGTCCCTCATAGCGTGAGGCATTCATGTATATGAATACCCTTACATAAATAAAAAAAAAAGTATATATATATTGTAAACGCATATATGTGTGTTTGTGATGTGTGTATACATATGTATATGTAACATATATATATATATATATATATATATATATATATATATATATATATATATATATATATATATATATATATATATATATAGATATGCAGGGCAGGGAATCATCAATTAGTAATAAAATTAATAATTAACAATTTCTGCCGGGTAGCTCAGTATGAAAAAAACCTTCTTCGGTAAATAATTTACAATCATAAATATCATAAATAATTTACAATCATATATATTTATATTTATGATTATATATATATATATATATATATATATATATAGATATGCAGGGCAGGGAATCATCAATTAGTAATAAAATTAATAATTAACAATTTCTGCCGGGTAGCTCAGTATGAAAAAAACCTTCTTCGGTAAATAATTTACAATCATAAATATCATAAATAATTTACAATCATATATATTTATATTTATGATTATATATATATATATATATATACATATACACGCATACACACAGACCCACACACACACACACACATACACACATACACACACACACACACACACATATATATATATATATATATATATATATATATATATATATATATATATATACATATATATATATATATACGTATGCATACATATATGCACGTATGTGTATATGCATATATACATAGATATTTTCCCATAAACTTGTGATCGACAGGGCTTTTTATATGCATGTGCGTGTGTGTGCGTTTCCAAATAGCTGCCAAGAAACACACACACACACACACACACACACATACACACACACACACATATATATATATATATATTGATATTGATATTGTAAATGCATGTGTGATGGCGCATGGCTTCGTGGTTCGAGCGTCGAGCTTACGATCATGACGTCGAGAGTTCGATTCCCGGACGGCTGCGCGTTGTGTTCTTGAGAAAGATACTTTATTTCAAGTTGCTCCAGTTCACTCAGCCGTTGAAATGAGTTGCGACCTCACTGGTGCCAAGCTGTATCGGCCTTTGCCATTCCCTCGGTGGCGTGGAGAGGGGAGGCTGTTATGCAAGGGCCACTGCTTGTCTTCTTTAAACAACTTTACCCGGGCTTGTGCCGCGGTTGGTAAGTATTTAGTTTCAATCCCATGGTCAGTCATGACCGAAGTGGGTCAACTTTACAGTCCCATATGTGTGTGTGTGTGTGTATATATACATATATTTGTATATATATATATATATATATATATATATATATATATATTTATGTATAGCCCTGGCGTTAACGAGTTTATAGAAAAATAGTCAGCTCGCGAGGAATAAAAACATTACATCAGCGAAACATAGCATATCTTTTCAGATCCACGTTTATATCTTAAACGTACGCACGGGCGCGTGCACACACACATACTCTCACGCACACAAACTCTCGCACGCATACAGAAACACATTTTCCTTGCGCGTATATTTTATCCATGTTTCTATCGATCTGGTCGAACAATCTATCCACTCAGCAACATATCTGTTTATCTATCCTCACTAGCATGCACATACACACATACGTACACATGTTCAACGAACTTTATACACAAACTTAAGGCACACATCATAAAACTAATAAATTTTACATGAGAATATATTTCCAACTTTGCCGTTTTCATCTCAGAAAGAACATTTGCAGCTGAAAACTGCAGGAAATGAATTTCTACCTTCGACTTAGCTTGGCCCGTTGAACTTCATTGCTGATAGAACCGAGTATCATTTCATCTCAGCTGGAAGGTTATTATGTTTCGTTCAAAATCTTGCATAATCCGTCGGATACCGGAGGTTTGACTATTTTAGTACATGAATGATATTTGATAGGTTTACGAACATATTCACAATGTGCATTTTTCATTTTTTTCCCTCATACATTACGTTGCTTAATACAAGCGAAGCATATGACACCAGCTAAAAAAAGGACATTAAAGATCACTTAAGATATGTGGAAATATCGGGTGGCTAAGTAGATATGTAAATCACTGATCCAGAATGATCTGCGCTGCGAACTCTATTTGAACATACAATTCTTACCATGCTAACTTTGTGCAAGTATACGAATGATATCAAGTTTTAAGTTCATCTTTTCTGAATAGGAAGTCAAGTAAAAGAAGTATAATAGATATTTTCAGTCGTGTGAGATTGTTAGGAGCAGAATTTGGCTGAATTTTTAGAAGCAGAACTGTGCTTCTTAATAGCAGGTCTACTGTAGCTTGTTCAATTAAGGAAAGGTCGATACAAGGTAACAAAACATATTGTAAATACAAAATATGGTACAGTATCGTATTCGCTTTCCAATATAATTTCCCTAAAATATGTTAGTATGTCAAAAGAAAATACTAGTTTTGAGGTTTCTCGGTAGTATCCTTCTTTGAACAAAAATTAAAGATACTGAAATATTTCTGCTGGCTCTGTAGGCTGTTAATTACGTTGTGGATCTCAAAAGAAATCTGGGAATGGAAAACTTCTACGCTCAAGTATGATGTAATAGAGCTGTCAAATTGGCAATGTCCCTTTCCCAACAAAAACAAAAAAGAGGCACACACACGCAGACAGACAAACACACACACACACACACACAAACACAGACGCACAGAGACACACACAAACACACTCACTCACTCACACATACACAAACACACACACCAGATTATATATATATTAGGGGTTATTAGATATCTATCTATCTATCTATCACTGTATACACACATTAATGCATATGCAAAAGATACACACACACAAACACATGTATGTATTTACATATGGATGTACGTATGTATATACGAGTTTGTGTATGTGTGGGTGTATGCGCAGACTACGCCTAAACATACTTTTATTATTATGGACGTGAGTGTTTATGCACAACGAAGCTGGTTACATCGGAACAGTTTAGTAACATAGAAACTGTTCAATAATGTCCCACCTTCTTGCTTTCTGTATTTTAGATCTAGTGTTTCATTTAAGGAAGCAGGTTGTATAGAGGTGGATCATCATACGTGATCTGGGTCATGCAGACATACGATGATGTAACCCGAGCCTGTCAAATAAGGCAGGGATCTCTTCGTGGTCCCTAAACCTGCTGAAAACAGCAGCCATAGCTCATGGTGATTTAACTGCTGTCTTGCAGAAAGGATATTCTTTTATTCCTTTCTTTGTTTCAGTCATTTGACTGTGTCCATTTTGGAGTAAAGGTTTGAAGAAAATTTTAGTCGAATGAATCGACTAAAAGAAGAAAATTTTAGTCGAATGAACCGACTATAGACTTCCGCTATAGCCTTGGACTGATCAAAACGTTATAAAGGGATTTGATACACAGAAACTAAAAGAACCGAGTCGTGCATTACATACATACGAAATGCTTCTTTCAGGTTCCGTCTACCAATTCCATTCACAAGGCTTCGGTCGGCCCCAGGCTATAGCAGAAGACATATGCCGAAGGTGTCACGAAGTGGGACTCAACCCGGTACAATATAATTGAGAAGCAAGTTTCTTACCACACAGCTACGCCTGCGCCTATGTATAGTGTAGTTTTCCAAAATACACGCTCCGAAAATATCTTAGTCACGGCTGGAACATTTTTGATCTTAGACCGATTAAGACAGAGTTTAAATGCAAAACACTATGTTTGTCATAGCACAAAACTTTTTACAATCCGAAGTCTTTGACGCCACTTCACTATGTATTCACTTATGTCATTGTTTCACTGAACTGTCCCTAGTAATAAAAAAAAATACATTTATGTGTACATAATGTGTAAAATATTTGATAATCAATATTTCACATTAGCAATTTTACTTCCTAATATGATAACCACATTACTGACGTAACTTTATCATTTAAAATCTTATATTTATTGGCATCCTACCGTTGATTTAATGAGATTAAATCATTTTAAAAATATTTAATATATATTGCTAACTATTCATTTACATTATTGTTTTCAATTGAATTAAATGTTACTCAGATATGCTTCAAGTAAAACGTCTGTCTTTTGTTAAAAACATTTACAGATAGCAATTATAAAATTCATACTTTAATACGTCTCGGCTAGGCACGAAACAAATTTTACACCGAAGAATGCATACATATATCAATAATTGCAGATAGGTATAACAAATAAAACTGTTTGCAACACAAATCAATGTGATTTGCCCTTTTCATAAGGTAATAAGCCAGCGAAGAAGCGTGTTTTTGATTGCCTACTTTACATGAAATCATATCACATATTCTGAAATAGTGGATACCACATTATGATACAGAAATAGAATTAGAAACTAAAAAACGAAGGGAGAGAACTTCTAATAATGCAAAGATGAAAGTTGACAAACTTTAGTGTATTTCAGGCACAAATTCCCAACTTCAGAATTATACGGTTAAGAAGTATACGGTTAAGAAATGATAGCTGAATTCGGATCGGCTATCCAAGTGGCAGAGTCTGTTACTCAGGTTTCTTAACAGTGTCTTTCTGAAGATGGGCCTTTGTGCTTGAAATACATAAAAGTATTTTAACTTTGTTCTCTGCATTGTTAGAAACTCTCCTTTACATTTTCGTTTGTTATTCTATTTATTAAAAAGAGTATAAATAACAACAGCTCATATGTAATATTAATAAGATGTCAGTCAAAATATCATTTACATTTTAGACAGAATAAACTAAGATACCTCTAAAAGATGGGACAGTCAAATTTAGACGACGTTTATAAACGCAATTTGTAATCAAGTAATAAGATTACTTGATCAGGAGAGACTTGAAGCTAAATATTTACTCATAACACAAAACAAAAACAGGACTAAATACCATGACATTCTATTGCATCATCTCGTTACAACTTTTTTGTTCAATCAAAATAATTTATAACTAAAAATTAATTTTCTTCAATAAAAAAGAAATCTTTACACACAAAAACCACATCAAACAAATTTCCAATAACTGCTTCAGTAAAAAGAAAAATGTCTTAATTCCATAATTTTTATTTAATGACTTTCTATTCGGGAAAGTGCACTTCAGTGCACTTATACTTAATTTAAATCAAAGATCTTTGTTTCTATAATTCTTCTTTCTCTACGATTATACTATTATAAATCATTAAAACAAGACGATTGAATACTTACAACAATTATAGGAAGGATTAAAAAGAAGTATTTGAATTACTATTGACTTGTAAAGTGATAGATAATTTATCAGAAACACCGTTATTAAATTTACGAGAAAAATACATAAAATATGAAGACAAACGAGGAGATAACATTGAAAATATAATTTGCTAACGATCTCATTAATAAAATATGAATAATTTATCCCTTCTGAATTTATCTACACAGTTTCTATTTCTATACTTCTTGAACCAGTTCAGAGGACTATGTAGCACCCACCCCACTGATATTTAATTTATCGACCCCAACAGAATCGATAAATTAAGTACCAGTCAAGTATTGGGTCGATCTAATGGACTGGTCCCCCTCCCCTAAAATTTCGGGCCTTGTGCCTAGAGTAGAAAAGAATCTGTTTAAAGGCAGTGAGCTGACAGAAACGTTAGTACGCAGGGTGAAATACTTAGAGGTATTTCGTCTTTCTTTACGTTCTGAGTTCAAATTCTGCCGAGGTCGACTTTGCCTTTCATCATGTGGCAATCGATAAATTAAGTAACAGGAGTCGATCTAATCGACTGGCCCCCTCGCCAGAAGTTTCGGGCCTTTGCTTAGAGTAGAAAAGAATATTGTGACTAACATCTCATTAACATTACACATGAGCTCCTATCAATTTTTGATTTATTTATATTCATTTTAATAATTAGAATGATAAACATAGAAAAAAAGGAGGAAAGCTTCTAACAATTTGGAGAAGAAAGTTGATAGACTTTTATATATTTCAGGCACAAAGGCCCATAATAAGAGAGATGCGGTTAAAAGATATGCGTCTACGTAAATCCTGCCATTTGGATAGCCGAATTCAGCTATTACATTTTAACTGTATCCTTCTGAAATATATAATTCGTGGCTGCAATATATAATTTTTTTTCTTACCGCTACACTGTCAGAAATTCTACTTCTGTTTCCCAATACTTCAAGCGAACTATAAAGCTCTTTATTTTACATAGTTAACATAGAACATGCGTTATTAAAACCCGAATACTATGTGACGGGAAATATGATTTCTATAAGTTTCTCATATATTAAGTTATCAATTTTAAAGCGATGGTTGGCAGTACTTGCCGGGGAATCGAAGAAAGGCAACATTGAGTGCAGCAGGATTTGAAATTGAGTGCCTCAGGATTTAAATACCAAAAACATAGATTGCAGGACAGTTGCCCGAGACTCAAAGAATTCTTCCAATCACCTCCTTTAATTGCTTCTAATTCAGAAACAAATCAGCAATAAATCGACATCAATAATTAACTTGGTGTTCATTTTATTAAAGCTGCGTCCTTGGAAGGTAAAAACAATTTTGAAGGGATTTGAATTTAGATGTATTCCATGTATTCTTGTGTCAATGCATCATTTGTCACATTTCGGTATATTTAGTATTGTTGCACTATGACACACGGTGGCAATCGATCACGTATTGATCGCATTTATAACATTTTTTATCAATTAAGTCTAGGCTTAAAACAAGATTTAAAATTGGGAAATACATCCTTTTATTCTTTCTCTTTCATATTCCCATGCATAACATCATCGAAAGTCTATATACTTATATTCATTGTCATAAGGCTCACCTATTCAATTATATATTAATATTATTCTCTTAGTTCAAGACAAAATATATCAGATTTTCATATGTGAAATTTTACTGCATGTTTCAATAACATATATTATTATTATTGTTATTATTATTATTATTATTATTATTATTATTATTATGGTTCAGTAGTTTTATTTTTATAACGTGCTTTCACTTCACTACCGAGCGCAGCTCTGTGTGCCTTGGGTATGTGCTGTGGTTTGTTGTTATTTAGCCCAGAGCAACAAAAACAACAACAACAACAGCAACAACAATAATAATGATAAAAATAACAATATAATAATAACATTAATACTAATAATAATAATGAGATAATAATAATAATAATAATAATAATAATAATAATAATAATAATAATAATAATAATAATAATAATAAGTTGTAATTATTGTTGTGTAAACACTGATAAATAAAGAATCTTAATAATACTAAGCAAAATTTAAAGAAGACTAACAAAAAGGTGAATAATCTTTTTTGAGGTTTCCATATAAACGGCCATTGATAAACCTTATGGTAATATGCTTGCCATTACAAAACAGAGTTCCTCGTATAATCAGCGACTCTATAATAGAGTACTAGAGTGTAAATGCTTTGCGATTTATACTGACTAAAATGCGATTAGGGAAGTTGCATATTCCCTGAAATTACATGGTAATTTATAGATGCCGTCAATCATATTTTCAGATGGAAAATTTGCAATTCGGAACTTAATGTTCCCCACAAAATTTCAACACGGGATTTATATATTTGACATATATGTCTATCTCTTCTTTAAAATACTGTTTGTATCGTCTTCTTTCATCTATTCAGTAATTTGTGGCTCAACAAAAAATGTCAGTTTATATTTCACCTTCAGCTATCGTGAGAAACTGTTCTGAATATACGTGGATGGAATATTAGTTTAGAAAACATCAAAATAAAGAAATCGTGATGATAATGATGATGATCATCATCATTGCTGCTCTTATTATTGTTGTCGCTGTTACTGTTGTTGTTGTTGTTGTTGTTGTTGTTGTTGTTGTTGTTGTTGTTCTTCTTCTTCTTCTTCTTATTCTTCTTCTTCTTCTTCTTCTTCTTCTTCTTCTTCTTCTTCTTCTTATTATTATTATTATTATTATTAGTAGTAGTAGTAGTAGTATTATGTTTTGAACGTTACCCCTATGTTGGAATTTAGGTCGGTTTACTCTTGGATAACAATTCACCACCCGTAATCTTAGTCATGCAAGATTTTTCGAATAATCTTCGCCATTCCTGAGAAGTTGGCTGGTTACGTGTATTCTATGTACTTCAGCAAGTCAATTTTACCTGTTTACTCCTCGATTCTCTTCCCCGTCGTTTCTAAGTATCCACGGACAATTTAGTACGGCCTCACTTTTACTGTTAACCAACAATCTATTTGTCTTTTTCTTTAAGTCTTAGTATATATCTACCTTGTTTATTTCTCTTTCCTTCCTTCAAATGGACAGGCGAAATCTATTATGTAGCAAGTCCGCTCCCGCTTCGGAAACACCAAGTCATCTTGTGTGACTTGCTCTAGAACATTGATCCGTTTGGATAGGAAAGCCCCATAATAAGTTGAACCTCATCATTCTCAGTGTCTCGTGCAGGTACTTGTGTTCTGATGGAAGTCCATACTTCTTACACATTCCCAGTGGTTGACCTTTGCAACATTATCATGTCACCAAGATTTGTACTGTTTCTGTATGATTTTGAAGCATTCCCTTAGTATGCGGGTCACCGTTTCTTTTCCTTCAGCGCACAACCTGTACATCTTTGACTCATTGACTCCTGCCCTGCATTATTTTTTCAGAGGACATGACCCTGAGCTGCCACAATTAATCCTTCTTTCTCTATTTTAGAATTCCATTTTTTAAAATCCAATTCTGCTTAGTTTCTTTTCTTTCTGCGTCAATATTCTTCATAAGCTGAGGGTATACTCTCTGTCTCTCTCTATCTCTCTCTGTCTCTCTCTGTCTGTCTCTCTCTCTCTTTACTCTTTTAATTATTTCAGTCATTTGACTGCGGTCATGCTGGAGCACCGCCTTTAGTCAAGCAAATCGATCCCAAGACTTATTCTTTGTAAGCCTAGTACTTATTCTAACGGTCTCTTTTGCCGAACCGCTAAGTTACGGGGACGTAAACACACCACAAGCGATTTTGGGGAGACAAACAGACACACACACACACACACACACACACGCACACACACACACATATATATATATATATATATAAATATATATATATATATATCTACATATATAGGAAAGGCTTCTTTCAGTTTCCGTCTGCCAAATCCACTAACAAGGCTTTGTCGGCCCGAGGCTACAGCAGAAGACACTTGCCCAAGGTGTCAAGCTACTTACCACACAGCCATTCTTGTTTTTACCACATAACTTTATATTATCTTTTTAAGTATTTTATCAGTTGTTTGTTCTTCTAGCAAGTTTATATTTCTCACATCTGCCCTCATTTCTTCAGCGCTTTTCTTAACATGCTGACTGAAACTTTCCATTTTGATGTCTACACATTCCTCTTCACTAATCAATCCGATTCCTCCATTTTTACGTTTCATGTACTGTATATCTTCATCTGTACTTTGTGGTGGATGTATATTGTGCCAATTCTCGAAGGTTCGTTAAGTTGAGTAGGAAACTATTTATTGCCACGATATTTGGTTAAAACTCTAAATAAAGATATCTGCTTAAAGGTGACATGAGAAGACGTCCAAAATTTACCCTTTTGGACACAATCTTTGTATACTTATATTTGCTCTTGTCCGTTTGTTTCTCCACTGGAATTATGGTGTCAGTTTCGCCGATTGTCAGATCCAGCAATGTTTGATAGTGATAGGAGTCATTTTTCCTGACTCATATCACAACCAAATTCACTACGGTACATTATACACCCATTTCCTTTTGATTTAATATGACAAGCAACCAGGGAGGCTGTAAGTGTATGTGACGATAACGGCAACATTACGGACACGAGCAGTGCCAATAAGAATAGCAACAGCAGCAAAAACATTAACAAGAAGAGAACAGAAATGCAGGAAAATTTCCAACTGCCCTAAGTCTTGTGAATCCTCCAAATTCTTATGGGCGCACTCTATTTGCACTCAGTTACGATTAGTTTCTAGCCTAAAATAGTTGTGATTATAAAACTCGTTTATTCTGTATATCTTATACAGTCCCCACATCAGTTATATAAACAGTCGGTTAATTGGGTGTGAGACTGTTAAGTAATGTAAATTAAATTGTATTATATCTCCATGGAATATCATTTTGCCACAATTTTACATTAAAATTTGCTATCCGAAATGAAATTTATGGAAAGAATTTTCGAAGATCATAGTTGCATTTATATCGAGAAGAAAACACTTAATCTATGCTGTACTATACTATGAAAGATAGACAGAACAAATTAAGGAACAACCTGGGCCGGATATGATAAGAGGCCATCCCATAGTCTGAGCGTTTTGACACGTTTCGAAATTTGTAAGCGTTTTAGAATATCTTATCAATTTGAGTAAGACTTCATTACGGTATTTACCCGATATACAATGTTGCTGCTCACCTGTAAATATTTGATATTATTATATTATTAAAATTTTCCCTAGTACTTTAGTAGTCATGTGTATTACTTTTGAATTAATAAATTTATTAATCACACCTGATTTTAAATTCAGTCATCACTTTTAATCCGGCCTTTGATTTTTTGTTACCTTTTAACATTCTAGGTTTGATAAACTGCTAGTGAGTAAGTACTGAACCGATTAAATCGATAATACCGTTTCTTACACATATGTGATCTTGTGACCATGCTATAAATCATTTATTATGTTCAGTATAGAGTTAAGATTCGAAGAAAAGAATAACATCAAATATTTACAGTAAAAATAAATCTACTGTAACTGTATCTTACTTTAAAATAATATTTCTGATCTATAGTAAAGAAATGGAATTACATTGTATGTAGTTATGGAGACAGAACTGTATGCTGAAATGAATATCTGTAAAAATATAAATATATATAGAATGAAAGCCTAAAATTGGTAGGTGGCATCTCCAGCTACGGGCGAACGACACAATCATCAGAAAACTAGACAAGGAGGAGACTAAGTAATATATCTGAAATACAAAAGAAAGCAAAAAATGAGAATAAAGATGGCAGTAAGCAGTGAGACTCAGCTAACATATGTCTACTCCGATATTTCCTGAATTGGATCATGAACTGGAGTGAACACCATTAAACATTGCATCATGGATAGAATGTAAAAAAAAGGCAAAACAAAATCGGTATATAAGGGAGTTAGGTTGAGTGGTTTAGTGTAGGAGAAAATAATATATATGCAAGATTTTGGTCAATACCAAGCACGACATTATAGCAGCATAAAAACAGCAACAAAAATTGTAATTCATACTACTAGAATATTTTTTTTAAATGATGAAAATCTATGAAAAATCACTATATAAATGAGAGGCTTAAAGAGATTCATGGTGAGAAAGATAGCGTGAGGTTTAGATGGTTAGAGAAAGTGGGCGTAAAATAGGAAGAAAAGTAAATAAAGACAACGTAAAATAGAAGAGAGAAAGAGAAGAATAAATAATTCGCCTATAGCTCATAAAAAAATAATGTCCAAAACTGACTTGTGGTAGATAAAGTGAAATAGAGCATCAGTGAATAATACATTGACAATGTGATGTGCTAAGAAAGGCTTTGATACATAATAATACATACTAGTGAAAACATTAATAAAAACGAAAGTGAATATGAATATGTGATGTGTTTTAAATGACCATTCTGACCTTAGCTCAACGAAAATGAATAAAAGTTCTGAAATAATTGTTACGGATGTCCAAAAGTGTTCTGATCTGTTAATATTGTATTAGTCATTTTTAAATTAGCTAAATTGATACAAATGATAGATTTTTTTTTCTTTATGTTTTCACTGTAAAAATGTTTTGACTGTAAACAAAAGATGGTTAATGCTAAACTTGAAATTTTGTTGATAGATTCCTGTAGGAGGAACGCATAGAAGAGAAGTGAAACTTGTGAATACCTGTAGGTAAAAAGGAAGGACTGATGAAAGTGTTTGGTGGGTTTTTTGATGAAAGGGACGTTTTAGCGATTTAATCAGAGAAAGAAATAAAGCATATATGACTCTTTTCTGTTAGAATCTGGGAAGTTGATGTAAAGGAGGAAGTTTGCTTTACATCATAGTTCAATTCCGATTCTTGCAATGGGTTCCATTTTGGTTGTGTCATTTAATTGGGGAACGGATTAACTCGTAAGAGCAGTAAAGTTCCAGATGACATTCCATGTATTTTCCTACCTACCGTATTTTACTAACGAACTCTTAGTCGAGCTGAGGCTTAGGAAGCATATATTTGTCCATGGAAACAAACAGTGGAATTGAATTCGAATGTTTATATTTGCGAAGCTAACTGTTTAACCATAAAATGTCGCAACCATTCAAAGGACGAGAGGCAAAATTGCAAAAGGATTAGAGATGAGAGCCTCGAGTAAGTATCGTAGAGGTGATATTAAATCGCCTTTTCAAAGAAGTCGAAGCTGATGAAAACATACATTAGGAAAATTCACATCCGTAAATGAATGGCTATTTATTCCAGAAGCGTGAATATTTGGTACACTATTTTTTTAGCTGTATTACCTTGTTATGCTTTTATCAACACACAAATAAATTTGTGAGGATTGCTCTATTCTATGTGTTACCTTGAACTATTCACAGGTTCAGGAACTAATATTTTCTAAGCGATGCCTTATAACTTCTGATTTTCCAGCTCTCTACAGTGATAGACAGAATTATTTGAGAGTCTGATCTGGTTTATCATTTACTGACCCACAGCTATACATAAACAAACCACATGAAAATACATCAAATGCACTTGTACTGTTTCACTTCATTAAATTATGCTTTTTATAGTTCTGTACCCATAAACAACACAGCGCTTATTGACGCCAATACATTGAAGGAAAAGGTGAAATTCCTATACTTCTTATTTTGTTAAGGATTGCCACATTGTGATAGAATTCCATTGTCAAACTTGACAAAGGTATGGCGTAGTCGTGGTATTACTCTTGACACAGGTAACTCTTCAGAATTTTCTCATCTGGTTTGGTAACGCTAACAATTCATTTGCTACTCTATGCAATATTTGCGCCAATGTATTGGCGCAAGTGTGGGTGCGGCAACTTAGGCACGTATCATCTTCTATATTTCTGGACTGACTATATCCTTGTAAATCGATTTGGTCGACAGAAACTGAAAGAAGCCCGTCCGATATACGGTGTGTGCCTGTGCGCGTGCGTGTGTGTGCGTGTGCGAGCGTGCATTTTCGTGCCTGTGTATGTACACAAATGAAGACAATCGTTTACCTTCCACGCGACAACGTCTGCAGGATATGTAAAAGGCATTGTTTTAGCTATGAATCATTTGTAGTATTCATTTGCCTTTTCCATTCCTCACATTCACTGATATTCATTTGCATTTGAACCGACTTGAATTACTCAATCGTCAGTCATGTGCTGACGATTTCTCATCGAAATTTCCATTGATTCCGTTATGGGACGAAATGTCTAGCTTAAAATCATTAATAAACTCATCTAGTCGTATATTGCCCTCCTTTCTCATCTATATCACCAGTACCGTCGGATTGTACTGACTTATTACTATACACACACACACACACACACGCACACACACACACACACACACACAGACACGTATATATATATATATATATATACATGCATGTTTTTTTGCCTTTGTGCCAATGTTTGTCAAAGACACCGCCTGAAAATCGGTGTTGGCTTGTTTATATCCCCGAAATCTAGCAGTTCGGCAAGTTCCGCAAAATAGCCAAGCGGCAAAAATATCCATTGCGTGTCCGGGCATTTTAAGTTATATTTCCATTGACAAACGAATGTTTCTTGCAGCTTGATTGCTCCTGTTGTATTCATAAAGCATGCAATGTCTGATGTGGGTGTAAGGTAAACTCATTTTTGAAAGGTAAGATCAATACCAATTTTGCCATTGTTGTACAGATTAATCTGCAGCGAAAGAAGTCTATTAGAATGTGAAAATCAATGTCTATATTTCCTAAAGTACTGAAAAAGTACCTTCAAAAGGTTCATGTCGAGATGCTAGGGACATTCTTTCCAACCTAATAGAAGCTTTGCTCATCGAATTTTACCGACATTCATGAAAAACATTATGTCAATTGTAAAATGTTTTTTGCATTTTGGATGCTTTTAACAGAAACTACCTTATGAAATGAGGAAACTTTAGCAAATATCCAATCGCATACTTTAATTCAATATTTCATTCAGTTGAAAGAGTCCATTATTTGTTTATATATTATTCTCTCTAGAACTCTTGAACTATTGGATATAAGTGATACGTTTCTCTTTTATTTATTTGTAATACAACAGGCACATTCAAGACTCTGGTCTATTATCATTTCCGTCAACTTTATTTCGCCGCCTTTCAGCATATAAATAGGTGTGATGGTATATTTACGTTATCTTTACAGCACAGCAATGAGGTCATCACGTCCTAGATAAGAGTGTAGGTCACATTATTTTTAAAATTTGATTCGGGTATCACCCTTTGCGTTGCGGTTGGATTCATTAGGTTCTGTGAGAAGTGATTGACTGGTGGAATATTGGAACTTCAATCTCCGCGCTTTCCTTAGCAGGGTGAAAATGCTATTTCATTGCACTTACAGTATATAGGAAGTCTGGAAAGTATTGTCCATATATGAGACATTTTGACACTGAATATAGCGTGAAGTGATTTGATCAGTACATGATCAAATGATCAACTAAAGAAAAAGCAATAAAAAACAGAATGAAGTTTAGCCTTAGATGTCAGGGAATTTGTAAACTGGATAGTTCGGCTAAGAATATAGTTATGTGAGGTTTACTTTTGCAAATATTTAAGGGTTCACTATACGAGAGAAGTTCGAATGCTAATAGATTAAAATCACTGACTATAGGATTAGAGTTAGATACCTTGAATAGACAAAGATATATTGCCAAACAGCTGCTGGTTGTTAAAGAGTTGAAAAGGCAGCAGGTTGAGGAATGAAAAACGATTTATGCTAAATATGATGTCTAGATATGAAAGGCTAGTAATAGAGAATGTATACTCAACATTAGTCAAAACTATTTTCTATCAATGAAGTTGGAAATTCTAACAGAATATAGCGGGAAGCACATGAGCAGAGATGAATTAGAGATAACAGATTGGAATGAGATGTGCGATTTGCTTA
This sequence comes from Octopus bimaculoides, assembly GCF_046866305.1. Classification (NCBI taxonomy): domain Eukaryota; kingdom Metazoa; phylum Mollusca; class Cephalopoda; order Octopoda; family Octopodidae; genus Octopus; species Octopus bimaculoides. The sequence goes on from NC_142934.1 coordinate 48,305,587, forward strand.
TCGATCGTTTTCTTATATAAATTCTAAAATATTATTTTTATCTGTTTAAATAACGGATTGTAGTGTAGAACACAAAATGATATACCTGATAGATGCATATTCTAAAGGTATGTTATATTGATGGGTATACTCTGTTAATAAGTATAAATACTAGTTCGAAAACCAACTACTTTTACGTCCCTTTATTTACACTTATACTACCCTCGGTAAAATTATGTGTTTGATCACCCTGTACAGTGAAGGCATTTGGGGCTCAGTCGTAGAGATGTAATTTAACACGTATTCTAACTCATGGAAATCAATGATGAAATAACGTTTCTGCTTGACTGGAGACTGTAATCCGTTATATATTATCGTTCAACTCATACATATTAATTACACATGCAATACAAAGGTCATTACGAAAGAAAACACACCGTAGATATTGCATTGTTGCATGTCTCTAATGGTGATAACCTAGTGCTTCTTCATAAGCAAGGCAATATTTTGAGTGCATATGAGAAAGTGGAAGCATTTGAAACGTAGAAATGTGTACTGGACGCACTTTAAAATATAGTGGATAGAGAAAATATAGATATGTTAATTGATTTAAAGGAGGTAGTTTTGCAGGCAGAAATGTTTAATGCAACAAGATAATATTTTGATTTCATGCAAGTTATGATATTGTCTTGAAGAGGAATTTATGTATTGAAAGCTTCCGAATCGATTAACGAAAATGCAATGAAACGTTTCCAACAGGCATTATATTGATTCATCTATAACAAAGTAAATACTAGAACATAATTTATCAGTACCTATAGCTGATACATGAGCATTCTGATGGATAGTTAAAAAGGTTCAAGTCATAATGACTGCCATTCTGTATTAATAGCACTAATATATATGCATACACACACACACACACACACACACACACACACACACACACACACACACATATATATATATATGTAAAATAGCACCCACTTTACATAGTTTTGATATTTTTAAAAATATATATTTATAGTGTTTGTCTACCGGTTTCACTTTTGCAAATCATGACATTGAATTTTTTGTAATTTCGTATCTAACCAAACTTCACAGTTTTCCGGATCTACTAGTGCAAAGGAACAATTTCTATACAAGAACGTTTAAATAAAGAAAATTTGTCCATCGAAAAATACAGAACACTTCTACATATGAACGCAAAATCAACTTTGATCTCAGTATATGTTTCAATTCATGATCTATCACTGTACATATTTAATCATCTCACTACTTTAACTTCTCAGTTTTCGTGTATATTTATTTATGCCCCAACCACGGCAAGATGAGCAATTACCTCCTCTTCCCTTACGATAATGATCACCAATTACCTCCCCTTAGATTTTTCTACTTGTTGAATCATCCATTCATAAATTTCATATCTTCTTAGGAAAATACGAAATTTCAATAATTCCTATGTCATGATTAGCGAAAGCGAAACCGGTCGACAAACAATATAAAATATATTTAAAAGTATATTAAAACTATGTAAAGTGTGTGCATTTTCATTCTCTTGATATATATATATATATATATATATATATATATATATATATATATATATATATATATATATATATATATATATATATATATATATATATATATATATATATATATATATATATATATATATATATATATATATATATATATACATACATATATATATATATATATATATATTGGCTGCTGGAATGTGCGCACACTTCTTGATGGTAATTTCAACAAGAGCCCAGAAAGGTGTACTGCACTTATTGCATGTGAGCTTAAGAAACATTCACTTGGTTTACAATCTACCGACTAAAATTTCGACCACCACATACAGAATTTAAACAACATTATTTATTACAAGTCTCGAAAACGTAAAGTTTAACTTACCTTAAAACTATTTCCAATAAAAAAGGACTTGAGCTTTTTTCTTAAAGATCAAAACTTTGCCCATGCACCAAATTATATATATTTTATTTAAAGATAATATTTATACACCAAATTATATATATTATATGCCCATACGCCAAGTTATATATATTTTATTTAAAGATAATATTTAAACCAATTGTTTGGAAAACATCTATACTCGTTGATACAGTTGCACTCTCTGAAACTCGTCTCTCTGGTGAGGTTCAAGTAAATGAATATACTTATGGATATACTATCTTTTGGAGAGGCTCACCTAAGGGTTAGCGTAACGAATCTGGTGTTGGGTTTCCTCTCAAGAATGCATTAGTATCCTCCATTGCAGAGCTTCCAAGTGGTATAACTGAACGGATCATGTCATGCCGTATTAAACTGACGCAAGGTAATTTCTTATCGTTATCAGATGAAACTGTAGGACAGTTTTATGATGATCTAGCACAATTATTGAAGAAAGTACCGATTTCTGACAAAGTGGTCATGCTGGGAGATTTCAATGCAAGAGTTGGAAAGGACTATGTTTCATGGCCTGTTTTAAGTCGACATTGGATTGGAAAATGTAATAAAATTGGAGTAGCTCTTTTGACGTTTTGTACTGAGAATAATCTGGTTGCCATCAACACTCTGTTTAAGCAGGAAAATAGATATAAAACCACCTGCATGCACCCAAATTCTAAGCACTGGCGTCTCATAGATTACATTCTGATCAGAAAACGTGATATAAAAGTCGTTTCTAGCATTCGGTACATGAGAGGGGCAGAGAGCTGGACTGACCATCAGCTAGTGCGTGGAAAAATAGATTTTTCGATAATGCCTAAAAATCGACAGTCTACTCCTAAAGTACCCAAAAAGTTAAATGTTTCAAACTTCAAATAATCAAGCAGCTTGCAAAGATTCCACGATGGTATAGAAAGTATCAATCTTGACCAAATCAATCTATAGGAAGATTTAAAAACAAAAGTATTTCAGGCTGTAAGTTCGTCAGTGGGATGTAAATCACATAAGTCCAGTGACTGGCTCTCAGACAGATCAGTAGAAATTCATGATCTACTTTTAGAAAAAGAAAACTTAGGCAACACACTTCTTCCTCAGTCCTTGAAGCTCCAACTCACACGAAGCTTAAAGAAAACTGAAAAGGAAAGTGCAGACTGCTCTAAGGAAACTGAGCAGGAATGGTGGAGTGATAGATCAAAAGAGGCACAAGAAGCAGCTGATAGAAATGATGCTATGCGTTCGTCCTCTTATGTTAAAGAGGTATATGGCCCCAAATCTTCTTCAATAGCTCCAGTGAGAACAGTTATTGGACGTTTGCTTCTGACTGACACCGTTTCTATTCATAAGCGCTGTGTAGAACATCTTTCTGCACTTTTGAATAGACCCTCATCTGCAGACATGACTACGATAGAAACAATTCGAACACCTTCCAGTTATAGGATACAGAGAAACAGAGTAGGTTATAGACTATAGTAGAGTACCCCGTAAAAATGTCTGTGCAATCCATTTAGAAGACTGCTCAAAATCTCGGGACTGTGTTACTACTGCATATACTATCTTAGATCATTCAAACTGTCATCTGGTTGATTAGATCATCTTTATTCAGTTACAAACCTCAATGGCGTACTGATAGAAGCATTGCCACTTCGTCTTCCCACAAATAGCTATGTAATATATTGATGCGATCGGTCTCCCTTATTTTAGTATGCTTTTATGTTATTGCTCAAAATATTTGCTAAAATTTGGTACCTTGTAATTTTCTCAAGAAGTATAACTTCTGCAATCTACTGGCCTCCTATCAAATTCAAGATGACTATTAGCTGAATGTATATGGCAAGCTTGATAAGCTTCTTGAACTATTTTAGGCTCAATATATTTCAGCGATTTAAATATGAAATACAATATAATCATTGCCTTGAAGTCTTTTTCTTGATTGTAATTATATCCTCATGTACTAAAAGCAACTTTAATATGTCGGAATAAGAGATTAATAATATGATTATTATCATATAGATATATTGCAATAACAATAAATATTAAAATGATTTGTTGATTCATAGTGATACTGCAGTAACCGCGTTAGGCACAGAACAATCTCGTCCATTTGTGTCCCCTATGACGTTTCCATTTTTGATAGAAAGCAATTTCGTTTTATTTCTGTCTACTAAATCATATGGGGGAGCGTATTACTAACACATCATTCCATTTTCCTTTCCCTAGAATTATAATATTTTGCTTCTAGTCTAAACAAAACCTCTGTCATCTGAGTGGTTTTAGTGCAAGTGTATAAACCTTTAAGTATAGTATTGTAAGTAGTTAATACATTGTATCGAACATGAGAGAATTGAGATATAATGTAATTTTGATAGCAAAAAAAAAAAAAAAATCAAATCTTTAAGCTATAGAGATGTTTCGTTTGGATAGTCATCCCAATATAATTCTCTATACCCTCAGGTCAAATAAATCATGAAAGATGTTGGTGTATCTATGATTAATGGCAGCACATATAATTTGGACCCCGACTGATAATCGTGACTTCTGTATTTTCAACAGAAAAATGTTGAAATACCAAAAACATGATTCTCGGTTGAAACTTAGAGACAAAGATCTATAATCTATAGAAGAATTGTGCAGTGTATATTTTAAGGAAGAGAAATGATAGAAAATTTCATAACTGATCACACAAACTTACACATTCGCGCACGCACTTTCATGTCCATATATTCACACATATAACCACATATATACAGACGCACACACATGTAAGTAAATATCAATGGCGTTTGAATCTCCGTACAATCTAATGACAGACAAAGCTTTGGCTGGATTAGAAGTTTAGTGTAAAGTAGGAAATAATTTTCTGGCAATCTTGTACCAATCCCAAAGTGTTAGATTGCTTAATTCTTTACTTTGTTTGGGTTATTACAAGGTCAGATTATGTCCAAGCGTTCAATGTTTTGCCGATTTTTTCGGGATGTTTTGCACTATGTATATGAATGATGACGCTAGTGTTTAGGGATGCTGGACTATTGGTCGTAATACCACGAGTTAGATTCCTGAAGCGAAAGATGCCCTGTGTTCTAGCCAATGACGTATCATTGTAAGTTGCTCCAGTAGTCAATGCTGTTGAAAATTGCTACTAGTCTAATGCTTGTGCTGCATTCTTTCTCACCCCACCTTCCTCTGTTAAGGTCATTTTCTACCCTACCTCTCTCTCTTTAACTGTCACAGCACGATGTTCCTTTCAGTCAAGTATGGCAATCGCAGTTGGATATATTTGCTCCTGGATACCTGATCACCTAAAACAAGCGAGGGACAATTTATTATGCAATACGTATTTTTCTGTGATGAATAAGCTTTTATATGTGACACTTCTAATTGATGGATCAATACGTTTATGCGAGAAGTTCTCCTTTGGTTGTAGACACATGCTGATGGCTGATGGGGTATGATTATGCGAGATCCATCATGTCATTTTTTAAAATATTCAAAGGGAATTGGATCATATTTTGTAAACAGTCGATAAGTTAGTTGTATAATTGCTGGTCTATAAATGCTAAATTGTTGCTGTTAAGGGAGTTACTGATATGGGAGTATGAGAGACGACTCTGGCATTTGAAAGTACCTCCATAATTAACCGGCAACACAAAACATTAAGTGCATTGTTCACATGAAGTCCAGTACATAAATATCCTTGATGTATCAGGAGGATGGTATTTAATCACTGTAACTCTCACCTGCACGCGTGCAGTCTCCTTTTTCCATTTTTCCATCATTGCTGTAATGGCTTCTGGTTGATGGAGTTGAATATTCTCGATTCTGCATCAAACTAGTATTACTGGTCTACTCGTTTTCCAACGTATTATCAACAATTTTACGTCCATTAGCCAACCTTGCACAAAACGTTATACTGTGTCCTGTTTTTCCCGAATATCAAACTTCTGAAATCTTCACCCTGCTTATGTTCTGTATGTAAGTGTTGAGTTGCAAGAGTTTAAACGAAACTTGAAATGCATTGTAAAGCCTGAAAATATTTTCGGTACGCTTTCTTTCTTTTCTCTGATCTTGTCATTAAGAACCTAATTTAAAGCATGTCATATATTGGGTATAAATGCATCACTTAAGCACTGGTATATATATATATATATATATATATATATATATATATATATATATATATATATATATATATATATATATATATATATATATATATATATATATATATATATATATATATATATATATATATATATATATATATATATATATATATATATATATATATATATATGCATGTATCTCTACACACACATATATATATATATATATATATATATATATACCATGTATAAACACACACAACCACACACTCACAAACACACACAAACTCACACAGACACATATATATTATTAATACCTCGTTTGGGGAATGGGATCTCGAAGCACATAAATGCTATAAATAATAACATGTAAATATAGGTCGTAAAAACCCTTGCGGACAGAAAAGTAGATAGCTGCTTCACCAATCAGAATAAAGATTTTAAACTGTTTAGGGAAACTGGAAAAATTACTTTAGTGCATCAGATACACCAGATATGGGGTCGTATCCTGTGAGCAGCCTTCGACTTATTCGGTCCTAACTGGGTTTTTCAACCCAACATTTACATGCTATTATTTGCAGGATTCGTGAGTTTCGAGAAACAATTCCAAAAAGAATATTTTTGCATAAACTGTATCATTGATATGTTTATATCCATTCTCTACTTATCACACTGGCGCGCACGTATATATGTATACCTGCGTTCAATAAAATAGTGGAGACAATTCTAGGCCAATCTGTCATTATATAAATTATACATGACTTGTACTTTATGGGATAAACACCCTGTTATTATTTTCAACAAATATTTGATTAAATAAGTTAAATGTGTCCGAAGTGGAGAAATTGTTTGTGCAAGATGGCTACATTTTCTGTCATTAAACGACTGATTTGTGGATTATTTTGTGATGTACGTTTTCTAAATTCGCGTTTGCCTCCAAATCCAAAGGACAACCAGCTCTAGCAAGTATAATTCTGGACAGAAGGCAAACGTCACAAGGAGGGACGCAAAATAGTGAAATATATCTCAGAAAACCATGAAACTAGCAGCAACTGGAACAGGAGAGCTAAAATACCTCCTTGCAAATCACATTGTTCATGCGTTCTATAAAGCTAGATTCCAGAGAAAGTTTGCAATTCTTTAACTCCTCCTTTCACACACGAACATTTACAAGCGCGAAAAATTGTGTCTGGTTTATCAAAAGTGGTTAACGATTAAATGGCCCAATGTCATCTACACTGATGAATTATTATTTAATATTTCTTCCGACTTCGGACCGAGTTCATGTCAGAAGAAAGCCCCAACCCCACCAAAACCCGTCAATTTTGATAGTTTGGTTCTTACCTTATGCAAGTACGTAGCTCTGTGATTATATGAGTGGCTGCAACAAGGGCTTCTCTTGGCCCTTTCGTTATTCTACGTGGCAGAGTTGAAGCCGTGGATTATCTGCATATTTTCACAGATCCTGCTCGTTCTGTGGTACAAATATTGCTCTCTGGTGATAACGCAGTCTTCCACGATAATAATGCATCGAATCACACGGCTAACGTAGATTACCTCGTTTGCTCTTCACTACTCACTGGATCTCAATACACTCGAAGAATTATGATGCATTTCGGAGCAACAACAAACGAAGCGCTGCTTCCCTGTTCCATCATTGTTGAAAAATCTAAAGGAGGTTTAATGAAAAAGTGGTTCAGAATTGCCTGACAACCGTCCAGAATCACTTGTACGAGTTAATTCGTCAACATAAAGCTGTGATTGTGGTTAAATGTACTATAACTTCATTTTAAATGATAAAACTGCCGGAAAACAAGATGCTCCCATTATTTCCTCCAACCCATGTTTGTGTGTTGTGTGTGTTGTGTATTGTGTGTTGTGTGTAATGTGCTGTGTGTGTGTGTGCGTGTCTGTGCGACTACATGCATGTGTATCTGTTTCTGTGTGAGGGAGTATGTGCAGATATAGCATAATGGTAATTTCATATGTCGTCATTTATTGAAATTAAAATTATATCTTTAAATATGGATTAAAATAATAATTATTGTGCTATCCTCTTAACGCATCTGTAAGCCTCAAATACACATAGCTAGTTAGGCGCATCCTGGGTGAGTAATGGTCATAAATACGGACTTAAAATGCACCTAAAAATGGAATCCTGTCCTAGGTAAAAGAAGAAAGAAATCTTACAACACATCATAAACATAAAATACAAAGAAAAATTAGAAAAGAAATGAAAAAATATTTAGACATGAAATACTTAAGTCCAGTCGTAGCATTCAGAACACAAAGGTTTGTACGACCCATCTTAAATTGATTCTGGGGTATTCTATTTTAGTTATAGCGGCATGTATACCAGCGAATAAAGGGAAATACTATGATGTACTTTATTTCGATCCTCTGAGTAAGCCGATATGATATATACTAGACATATGATGTCGATTCAATTTACAATTCTAGAACGGCTTATTGAACAGCTTAAATCATCTCGATTATCTCATACTCAGCCACTCGGCTTCTTAGGCAAGTATTTTGATGACTGCAGGAAATGAATATAATGCTTCGTTAGTAAAGTATCGAAATTTACGTGCAGGATTCAGAGTAACCTCAGTATAGAAGGGAAAATGGAACCGTAATGCCAAAATATCTCAAAGTTCAGTGAGTTGGGAAGCAACGTTGAAAACGGGAAGGGAGGGTACCGAACTGCATCAAATTTATTTCAGATAAGCTGTATTGCAATGCAACTTAATGGTAGCTAATTTGAATCTCAGACGTTGGAACGAGATATTTATATCATTAGACGAATTTAGTTGTTTGTTCATGCTTGCGTCTGGACACTTTGTCAACTATATTGCAAAATCAACATAGCTAATTTTTTTTTTTTCATAAGACCCGTAAATTTCATCCGCCCATTTAGAGGAGCCGATACAAACATCCTTTTAATGAATTTCAAAAATAGTCAAAAGTTACGGAGAAGAATTTTTCCAGAACCGTTTCAATCAATTGTACATTTTAAAAAGATGTATGTGCTTTTGTTCCAATCTAAAAAAACATTTCGTAGCATTCCTGTCAGTGTTTTCTGAGCATTTCATATTATTTTAAACTAGATTTGTTACAGTGGTGAATGAACTAATTATAAATGCTTTATTAATTTAAAGACCTTCGAGAAAGAATGTGAATAAAATGCGAGAGTGAAAGATAAAGAGAGCGAGAGAAAGAGGGAGAGAGAGACGGGGAGGGGGAACCTTTAATATTAGATATTAGAACTGCTCAAATTTCAAAGGCACATTTCCGTTTCTTTTGCACATTTAAAAAGAAAAGTAAAAGATTTCTTTTTACATCTCTGAAATCTTTAAATGAGCGACTTCGAATAATTCTCATTCGGTGTTCTCATGAAGGTGGCAGAAGTGAATTTAGTGAAATAGTCTTCGGCAATGACAGCATAAGGAAGAACAGTACCGACATAAACTACTACTACTACTACTACTACTACTACTACTACTACTACTACTACTACTACTACAAGATGACCAAACTAGAGACACAAAAGTTTCCGAAAGTGAAAGTATGAACGAAATTGTGGGACATGCCAGTTGTAGTGATCAGAAAAAACATAAATCAGTGAGACATTCATGTCAAATATTTCCATGCAAGAATAGGTTCGCTGGCAGATAAATCAATCTCAACAAATAACAAATGTATCTCTAATAAACGTTATTCCAATACAAAGATCTGGAAATATAATGTCAGGAATGTGGATGGGGTATGAAAACTAAATAGATGTAGTACTAGAAAAAATGTATTAACATATGTAAAAGAGGAATATTAAAAACTTAAAAGACACACATATGCTGTGAAGATATAATGCTGCTAGTCAATATTACTTTTGCATTTCTGCTAAGTTTGGAGACCAACTTAGGATATATTTCAGTTATACTTTTTTTCTGAATGTTCAGTTCATTTCACACGATTTATGTGACTACCGTAGACACATTTTACTGTCGGAATCATAGAAAACTTTTATTCTACAAAGGAAAACAATTTAATTTGAAAGTAAATCATGTTAAATACGAACTGCTTGTTAAAAGATCGAATTAAATGTAGAAATCATTAATCAAACACTACATCTGCTTGGAGTCAGATTCAATCAAGAATAAGCTGTAATGATGTTAACTAAATTACATAATGAATAATCTAAGCTTAAAGAAAATACGCCAGTGTCTCAGGGACACAAAGTCTTTGATACTGTAACTCACAGATATACTATATACTGAGTATGCCTCACTGAATTGATAATACCATTACTAATTTGCTTGATAAATTGTCATTAAATAATTGGAAATAACTGTGAATTTAGTAATATCTGAAATTGCTACAATAAACTGTCTCGCATTAAATTCTTTTTTTATCAATTCTGAATGTGACATTTTTTTGTCTGTTTATTTTACTTGCATCCAAGTAATACCTGGAAAGCAAAAGCAATCACACATGACTATGGTTGAATTATTTTTCTATGACAACCTATGTTAGTTCTTGATCAAATTATATGTAGAATGCTTAAGTGAAAAAGACAATTTAATATATCAAAATAGAAAACTGATTAGTTAAACAAAAATTGCGACAAAATATGCCTTAAGAACGAGACAGTAACACAGAGATTCAGATTTTGAGTTGTAGTTTCTTTATTTCTGTAATCTGTATAATTCAGTGGCTCTTGAATGAAAGATCTCAGTTGGAGGAATCTAAGTCTGTATATCTCACAAAATTGCTACAACAGAAGAAAACATATGAGGCAAATATTGATCACATCAGGGAGAGAATGACACCTGATGTCGTTTAAATCATTATATTATTTCGCTGTTATTTTAAAAGTAAATTTAATATAATTAATTATGATGGTGTACTTGCATGGCAAGTCTTTTGAACCGAGTCCGTGTGCTGAAACGAAAGGGATTGCAGCATGGAAGACACATGTTACTATCAGAAACACACAAACACTATTAACTCCACTTACAATTATTGCATATAATACGTTGTCAAAATTTTCATCGCTCCAAACTGCGGCCTGATCAGTGACAACGTTAATGCACTAACGTCGTCAGTGAAATTTCAGAGACACACAAACACTGTTAACACTGCAGTGAACAGATTTTGTGTGCTACTGATTGGCTTATATTTGTCTTCCATGCTGCAATCTTCTTAATAAAATGAAGTTTTTTGAAAGGGTGAATCTAATTCTGAAAACTGCCTCAAGACCATATCAATGTTCACTCCTGGCTTTCAGAATAAATGACACCCCACTCCTAGAAATATGGAATGTATTAGTGCACTTCTCGCCACGTCTCCAATAAACCTATGCAGAACTATTTGCTGAATCTTTGCTTTCCTATTTTATTAGCGTGAAGTATATTTCGCATCCGTATAATTCTTCTTTCTTCAGTGTTGTGTTGGACGAGTTAAACATTTTCAATTTGTCTTTAAAAACCAACACGAAAACATCGGTGAGCCTTCAGCTCAGCTTAGTAATTCAGTGTGAATTAAAATTAAAGATTAATCACTTTAGAGAGTGATGTAGGCTTGTGACTGCTTCCTGCTCCTAACTAAAAATATACCGTGTAACTTGCTCGTGTCTCAGTTTTCAAACATAATTCCATTCATATTGAAGATACATTATTAAAATGATTACAACAGAAAGAAAAGAAGTCTTCGGGTATCTTAAGGGTTTAAAATAGAGCAGGCAAATCACAATGCCTAAAAAGTTAGTATCTTTCGAAGCATTTAAAATTCACATATTTAACACGTGGTGTATTCTAGATTTGTCTTGAAAAAGTCAACATGTCCAGGCCTCCATTACATCAGACTGGTTAACAAGTCATATTTGACGTAATTGCTTTCAAATTAGCGTCGTTTCATTCATCTTTTGCTGCATTATTGGCATTGAACTGCTTCCTCTCCGATTCCCCATGGGCACACGTTTTATACAATTTACTTTCTGTCAATTTATAACATTCTTCCATTACTACAGTTTGAACACTTGAAAAGATTCATTTTATCATTTTTCATATTTTTTGTGTTTTTATCAATAATAATGAAGTTTGGCAGTAAAATGTGTTGTCTGCAAAGTAATAGAGTAGGAATAAAATAGAGGTGCAGGAGTGATAATATTTTCAATTGAGGACAAAGGTTGAAAGTAATCATGCTGCAGCTGAAGTACAAATATATGTTGTTTTTAGGTAGGTTATATATAAAATTGTTCGCCGTCTTTAGATTATAACTTCGAATATGAAGAAAACCTCTATATCCAACTTTGTATTTCATTTAAAATATAGAAGATGATGGGAGTGGCTTGAAGTATTGGCATATAGTGGGGACTTAGCCCGTTTCCAGAACTTCAAAGTGCTCAGCCGCTTCCCTCTCATGACATTGTTTTCAATCATAGTTGAAGTTACATTTTAGCATATAGAAATAGAAGCACATTGAGAGGGAAGAGCAACTTGTATGCACCTAAATTTGCTTAGTAACAATCATATACGCTATATTAAGTTGTTGGAAGCGCAATGGCCCAGTTGTAAGGGCAGCGGACTCGCGGTCGGAGGATCACGGTTTCGGTTCCCAGACCGAGCGTTGTGCGTGTTTATTGAGCGGAAACACCTAAAGATCCACGAGGATCCGGCAAGGGGTGGTGGCGACCCCTGTTGTACTCTCTTGCCCCAACTTTTTCTCACTCTTTCTTCCTGTTTCTTGAGTAACGCTGCGATAGATTGGCGTCCCGTCCAGCTGGTAGGGAACACATGCACCATAGGAACCGGGAAACCGGGCCCATGAGCCTGGTTAGGCTTGAAAAGGGCGCATAAATAAATATTAATTTGTCAGCTGAGAAATAATGAGGGACATTTGGTGACGTGCATTTAGTTATATCTATGTTGTCCGCGAAAGATTGACCTATCATGCCCATTAGAGAAAAGAAATTCGGAATCTATCTATACACAAAGGAGCCTGGAAATTCAACTCTCGTTTTCAAATATGATCGGTTTCCCAAACATAAATAAATTAAAATTAATACTAAAGAGTTATGCCATGTAAATACTCCAATCACCATTTAGCAAAGCCAAATGGTTCAAATAACACGGTAGTATCTCTTACCAGCTAATGCCTAAATATCTCAACACATCTGACTTTATCGCTATCAAGTGTATTTCTAGTTTTGACTGGCATTTTGAGGGAATAGGAATCAACCCTTTCGGTAGATAGAGTTAATTCGTTTTACTGTATTGAAGACGTTTCTCATGAATCAAGACTCATATGCTGCATAAATATTTTTTCCTTCTGCATGAGCCCTATTTTCAGCAGCCCAAGCATAATAAACATAAAGAATAATGATGACAATAATTTGTAACAACTGCACACGTTCGCAATCGTTTCGTTGCGAGCATAATTCCGATGATGTGCTGCATCGATGTAATCGAAAGAGCACTTGACTGGATTTGAACTCAGAACACAACAGACCTAACTAATGAACATTTATTTTAAAACACTGTCGATTTTGCTATTCCGTTGCTCCATTTATAATCATATTAAAATTAATGATATCCTAGCATTATCACAAGTCAAAAATGGATCCTTTACCTAGAACTTAGTGCATCAATATCGAAAAGATGGCAGTCAAGATTCAAAGCTTGTAGGTGTTGAATTCCGGACTTAAGCTGAGAAAGCGAAATAATCTCTAGCTACCATTACTGTTGCTGTCAGGTTTTTTTAAGGATTCAAATCAAGTTGAAATTTTCAAATTTGGCTAATTGATGTAATTTTTCAGGTTGAACCTGATGTTGTTATCCACTTGTTTTTAAAAAAAAAAAGGAAAATGTTACAAAACTTTAAAATTTGATAATTGTTATGCAATCAGAAAAGACGATTTGGAAGCTGGCATTCTGTGCGTGATGGTTGTCTATGCCAGCATTACGATAACAAGGCTGTAAGAAGCTTTTAAGTTTTGATAGGCATGTACGCAATATAGAAAGGAAAAAACCTTCGGCTATATGCATGCATTCATTAGCACACAAAATGTTTATGTACACTGTCAGTCTATATTTTCACACAAATAGTGTTTAGCTGTAAGATTTCGCCATGAGATAATGTTGCATTGCGAGTAATAATGTATTTTGATTATTATTTAAGTTTATATCTTTTACACCTGCAGAAAGCATTTGCTAGCTCTAGGATTTCGTTGAATTCGTAAAATATCGTTTATAGATAAGATATTTAGACGGAACAAAATATGTAAGTGGATTGCAAGTGTGATTTCCAGTGACACTCAACGCATTACAAAGAAATACTGGGAGGCTTATAGTTCAGAGCAGCACTGATTTTACCTACTCTCCGGTAAAATGATTAGGATTATTAAAGTGGTTAAATCGTTCATATGAAAAATATCTGCAAAAATTACATTATATAGCATTCAAAAGTTTTATGACGATAATATATCATCATGCATTTAAGAAAAAAAATATAAGTAATCTAAACTATGTTTACGAGTAAAAAGAGCAACGACGTTAAATATTTATTATGGAAAGTGACAAAACACTGCAATAAAGCGAAGAACATCGAAATTCAATGACTAAACTTGTTGACAGAATATGGTCTCTCCTGGTACATATAAATCTACCATAAAATGTCAGATAAAAATTGACAGCAGTTTTGAAATGATGAACGATTCATAAATTCACAGACCCATGTTTTCTACAAACTGGTCGAGAGAAAGTTATTTGCTGTGTTAATTCTCCAATAAATTTTTAATGTAAATATACAGTGAAGCATACTATTTTATGTACCGGACACATTCACAAAGTTATTACACTGTAAAAATTTACTTTAGTATTTGACATGTTTTCCTTGTTCTTCCAAATCTTATTTAGATTGATAGTTTTATTAGAGTAGATAGGAAAAATTAATAAAATCAAATTTAATGGTATGTTTAGTAGCCGTAATATATAGATTATGATACATGGACTAATGCCAGAATTTACTACAATACGAAACTGAAAGTTATTCGCATGTCTAGAATAAATGTTTCCGATCAAAGTTATAACGGAACGTACACCATACGTCCCAGCTCCCAAAG
The DNA here is from genome assembly GCF_046866305.1 of Octopus bimaculoides. Taxonomy (NCBI): domain Eukaryota; kingdom Metazoa; phylum Mollusca; class Cephalopoda; order Octopoda; family Octopodidae; genus Octopus; species Octopus bimaculoides. The sequence goes on from NC_142934.1 coordinate 48,320,743, forward strand.
TAGCTTGTTTTTGAAAATAATCCCGAAAATCACCTTGCGGCTTTTTATTTCAAGAATACTTTGATAGTGGGGTGGATGGATTACTATATTTATTAGTTTTGTTATACTCTAGTGGTAACTAGTCAGAAGTCTACAAAACCAAGAAGTGAACTCAATTGGTTTTGTATAGTTTATGTAAAACGACAAGGATAAACACCTCATACATCGTTTGAAGTGTGTAGGTGCAGTGCCAGGCTAGACATTAGCCATTACTTGTCTTGTTTGTAGAGTTAATAAAATTGCAATACGAAGATAGTATATAAAGTCAAATAAGTGGAGAATTCAAACACTCTACCAGGTTGTTGAGTATGCAAAATCGCACTGCAGCCAGAAGCTGAACCCATTATGAGCCATCATGGAAAAATGATTGTGAATAGAGAAAATCGGAGGGGCATCAATGAAAAAAAGAATATGGAAATACCGCATTTATCATTGAGGAGAATTAAATTCCCCAAACTGTTGGATTATCTATACACAATCAGGGAAGTATGAGGTATATATTCTCAAGAAAGATTAGAATGTACGAAGTGACACTGGCTCGGAAATGAAATTTGCTTAGGGGTTGCAAACCAAACTCCAAATTTGTTTTACAAACAAAGTCTTATTGTTATTTTTCTTTATTTCTGTTCTTTGAGAAGAAGCCTAACTTCATATCTGCTTCTTTCAGATCACCTTTTACACACCGTTTTCTAAACCTGAAAAAGTAAGAAAGGGTGCACATTTTGATTTTGTATCCCACAAAAATTTCAGGAGAGGGGATTGTACCCCTACACCTCCTGTTCCTGGGTCCGTGCGGAGAAAAGAAACTGGTATAAAAGGGGAAATGTATAACTACAGAAGTATTGAGTTTCCTGGATTTTCGAATTGGGACTACCCGTGCATGAAGCGAATAAGGATTGCACACAATATTCCCCAAGAATAAGGAGACAAAATCCTGGATATTCATAAATATCTAAAATAATGGGTTATAACTATGTATGAGAAACTCAATTGTATTTATGTTTGATTTTCTTGTTTTGTACACCACATATCAGCTACTGTTTCAACGAAACATTAAACGAGAAACAATGCGAATGAAAATTAACACATCTTGTTGTTTTCCCCTGATGTTGTATCCTTCAACACAAGGACTGGGTGGATGAAGGAAGTTTGAAATTGGGTGGTGATTTATGGTCCCTGTGTCTAAGTTTCTGCTGGTGAATGCAAATTTTCTTGAGTGGGATCACTTCGACAAGGTAAAAGCAACAATTGAAAAATAAAGCAAACCTCATAGTTTTATATATGGAAGTGACATAATTACGTGTATGTTCCACTCTTTCAGTATCCCTCTCACCTATTTTTCACAAGAATATAATAAGGTCCAAAATAGACTACTGATCTCTTCAGTATGTAACAGCAGGGAACATAGGTACTGACGACTTGGAAATATATCTAAAACACCTGCACAATTAACGGAATGTAGAAGAGCAATGCGGAAGTCGTAGCGATCATATCTAGTAGCGTTGTGCTAAATGATATTGCATAGCTCGTTTGTATTAAATTATATCCATTACTATTTAAATGTAGTTCTTATCCCTTGAATTTGTCCAGCCCTTGTAGCCGGAAGTAGGGCTTTATAAAAGCAGACTTTATGATGGTCTGCAACTTATATGATAAACGTATAGCTTCTTTCTTGAGAAATTCTTATGTAACATTCCTAAAATTTCAAATGACTGAAGTGCAATTGTTTATATGTTGCAGACCATTATAACGTGTTTTCTACATATATCCGTTCGGTGATTGAGATTTCTGTTTGGTTTTATCCAGGTTACTGTGGCTTCAGTGTTCGATTAGAAAAGCATTTTGTATTCATTTTCATTTTCATAACGCTTTGTAATATCTGTATATGAATTCTTTGAGAGTGTGTGTGTGTGTGTGAGTGAAAGATTGAGAAACAAAAAGAGAGAGTAAGTGAAATAGAGAGATAGAGACAGAAAGAGGGATAGGGAAGGAAGAGGGAGAGGGCAAGGAAGAGGGAGAGATAGAGATAGAGGGAGAGCGAGACAAAGAAAGACAGAGGAAGTGAAATCGAGAAAGAGAGAGAGAAAGAGAAAGAAAGAGAAAGAACCTTATATTTCTTTTGAAGGTCATAGTTACATTCTCCTATAAAATATACAAACGACTGAATAGATATAATTTCTATACATCAGAAAGAATAATAAAAGCGATTCTAATAAATTAAAAAAAAGGTGTCAAAACGTTTTAGATTATGCTTTATTTCGTAGAAACAATCTTATATTTTAAATGTTTTACATGTAATTTTGTATTGTGTTTTCCTATAATTTATAACACTCTTTTGTTCTTAGAATATATTTCCTAACTTTTACAGAAGTTTGATTTATAGATATTCATTTCTGCTAACAAAGAACAAAACCAATTTTTGTGAGGGAACGAAGTCAGTTTAATCGATTCAGCAGTATATATATTATTGCTGCTTATTTTATCGATCCAGGTGGATAAAACAGCATCGTCAACAGACTTCTACGGGATTTACATTTAGAACAGGGATAAGAAAATCTAAATATTAAATGTCATTTTCTGTGATACCATATTGTTTCTAGAAGCCTATCGACTCTTTGGCATATCAAATACCATAATAAGGAGAGCTATAAAAAGTGATGAGCTCTTGTTTATATGGATCCATTACACTATTTCCATTCTTATTACGTATCTCACCTGCAGCTTCTAAGGGTGTCGGATTTGTAGGATATCTTTTATATCAGACAGGACAAATAGAAGTATATATGCTATCCTCTAAGGGGAACTGTTTTTCATCCTTACAGGGTCAATACGATAAAGTAATAGTCAATTAAACAAGTCAATTTTACCTGTCGATATTTGTATTGGCCGGGCTTCTTGACACAATAGACTATCGTTTAGAATTCAAAATCAATCTTTTCAGTCATACTTCTGCTGTAAGTGTGAGTGAGAGTGTAAAACTTTATCTACCCTTATAGGTATATTATCCTTTAACTAGTATACCAGTTAGGAATAGCAACCCCAGTATTTATACATTTTGAAAGATATAATGAGGACACAACAACATGTTTTGCATAAATTTGCATATATCCATAATATAATGTATAAACAAGCATGTAGCATTGCCAAAAATATACCAGGATACTTATATATTGATAGTTTTACTTGTTTCCTTGAACGCTTTGTTATAGGTATAACAATAGCCAGTATATGTGCAAAATACTGTTTAAATCAAGAAAGGTGAAATAAATTTCAGAATGTGAGTATGACAAGAATGTAAACATTTTTTTCTAGGGAATTGATGCACAGAATAAGTGGGATGAATTCTCCTGATAGACCGTTTCATACTTTATCTCTCGTCGGAAATTTTATCCAGCATCTTTCCTGATTGGTCGCTCAGTGGGTTGTTATAAATTAGGAACTTGTCGGATAGTGTAGTCTGCGCTCGTCATTTACTGGACATTTATTTTATGCACTACACTGCTTATAGCAGAACTGGACTTAATATTATAGAAAGTCTCTCTGTCTGGCCTTATACCAAACTTAGAAACTAATATTATAGAAAGTCTCATTTTTATTGCTAGCTTAATTTGTGACTCATATATAACAACAAATATGCGCTACAGATCGGGAATGGAAGCCAGGTGTATGCTTACTGAGGAGTGGCAATTACATCGTTAAATGTTCCATCAGAAGACACCTCCTTCCTTTTTATGCGCATATCAGTATTATATAGAGAATGTTATCATTATATATACACACGCACGCACACGCACGCACACACACAGACACACACACACACACACACACACACATATATAAATCACGGTGAGAATTCCAAATATTTAGAGTTATTTAACTCAATCTGTACATATTTCTCAAAATTAAAAATACATATTTTACGTGCTCACAAAAACACACACGTACATATGTATCCCTCTCCCTCACACGGATATCCTTTGTGATTGCTGACGTGAATAGAAAGTATAAGAATGGCATGAAATAATCATCTTAATATAATGTTTAGGTAGGTTCAAGGATTGGCGTGAAAAGATTAGATATTTTTTAAATATATCATGGATGGAAAATACTTACTGACATAAAGTGCATTTAAAGCAATAAACAAGCTACTGTCAACATATGATGCAGGGAATGTCAAAAAATGTTTTTCTAGGATTGTCTTCTGTACTTGTTAAACGGTTCAAAATGATGTCTTTTATTCACAGCATAACTATTCCGTATTAAGGTTTTCATACTTGCTAAATAAAATATATTGGCACTAAATAAAATATTCACGTGGACGGCGTCGCAGAATATTTCACTCAATATGTAAACACTCATGGTCTCCCAAACGGTTCCAGCTACTGCTAGTGTGAATCATTGTGCCATAAGGACTTAAACTGGAAAAATTAATAAAATACGTATTTTTAATATTTTCTTTACACAACATGATATTTTCAAATTCTGTAGTCATTGTTAATCATGTACAGCACTACATTCTTTTAAGAAATCATCTGCATGACATACCAGGAAAATATTATTATTAAATATTTTATGAAGTGAGACATTTCTTTAAGGATGGGAAAATATTTGCAGTCTGGAGGTCATTCACGGAAGGTATGTTTCATGTTCATTGAACGTTAATTAGGAATCAAAAGAATTGAACAAAAGAACTTAGTGTTTGCAACATATAGAATGATAAAAGTTTCAAGGAAATTCTAACATGCGAAAATGTCTCACAGTAGTCAATAATTTGAGTTTGGGCAAAAAGCAACTTCACAAACCTTTTCCCAAGGATATTCTATGAGATGTAGATACTTATTTTAGACGGTTATATTTTAATGGTATTACCTCATGTGTAGAAGGGAAGATATATCTGTTTATAAACATCCCCATCTTGATCATAGTCAACATTTTAAAAATGATTTACATGAATTCAGAGTTAGAATTAAATAGTGCCTCAATTGGGTACAATAGAATTTTCATCAGACGGGCATTTATTGGCAACATCAGTGAATGCTTTATTTACATTTTCTATTTCTGTATCAGAAGCAATATATCCGTCTGATCATGTGACTGGGCTGCAAGTGTGCGCCAGTTAAAATGCTCCGAAAGATTTGTCTCTGTCTAATGTCTATTAGGTCTTGTACAGATGAAATTCATAACTGACATTATCTCAAGAAAAGCTGTAGTAACTTGCCTGCCGAGAAGTATTATTCAGTTGGTCAAGAAAATGGTAGATTGAAGAAGACAAGTAATATGAGTCAAATAATCAAAAGAAATTAGTCACATAAACAGGTAAAGCATATTTAGACCTGCAAAATTCTTATCCCTAGAAATCATGTATCAGTAAGTTTTCTTAAACACCCAGTCTAGTTTTCGCTGTAAATCTGTTCCTGGTAGTCGATACCCTTAGACGGAATGTATGTATGTATGTATGTATGTATGTATGTATGTATGTATGTATATATGTATGTAACTTATTTCTTTATTGCCCACAAAGGACAGACAAAGGGATTAAGCCGATTACATCGACCCCAGTGCGTAACTGGTACTTAATTTATCGACCCCGAAAGGATGAAAGGCAAAGTCGACCTCGACGGAATTTAAACTCAGAACGTAACGGCAGACCAAATACCGCTAAGCATTCCGCCCGGCGTGCTAACGTTTCTGCCAAGTTGCCGCCTTTCACTGTATGTATGTATGTATGTATGTATGTATGTATCTGTCTGTCTGTCTATCTATCTGTATGGCTGTCCGTTCGTTTATCTATCTACATATACTACTTGGAGCATCTACAATTAGCATAGAAGAGAATGATAAACCTGAAGAAGATATCGTTTAAAGCTTTTACAGTGCTAGACATTGGGACTGAGCAATGACCACATTCCCCTTAAATACTTGCCTCAATTGGACTGCCATCAGCCATGACACTGCTCATCATATTTAAGCTAGCTGAAAATAATTTTCACAACACAAAGCAATCAAGCTAGCCATTATGTTTACGCTATTAATAGTTGCAGAATTTATTAAAATGCAACAATTACAGCACAGTCTGAGAATAATCATATCTATTTCATGATACAAGACAATATTTTAACACATCACATATTAATTGCAAAATTAAGTCTGTTTAATAGAAAATGAATTAATCAGTAGACTATATGCATACAAAAACCTGTGTAAAAGCATTCATATATCAATATATCTTTCATTACATAGTATTCATATGTGAATATATATATATCCGGATATTTGTACATATATATATATATATATATATATATATATATATATATATATATATACGTATGGTTTCTTATTCGTTGTGATAGTGATGAGTGACTTGTAGTTTATTTATATGTTTTGATTTTGATTTACAACAAACAAAAATTATGAAAAATATATCCAAGTGAAAAACTTAATTGGAAAATAAAATGATTTACATCAGAAAAGAAGTGAAACAACACACTCATATGTCAGATTATTTGCTTTTCTATAAAGCGTTAAATCGATTTGGTGATGTAGTACATGATAATGTAACAGAAAAAATATCATTAAGAGAAAAATAAGTTTATAGTGACGTGTGTATGTGTGTGTGTATTCATATATACAGACATATACATTCACATATATTCGCAAACACATATATACCAGTAGTTCTCTGTAACATAATGCAATAAATTGCTCCGGTGAAAATCTGTTATATTTAAGCGTCCAATTGCAAATGGAACATGGAAAGTAGTGTTCCAAACAGCTACAATTGTGACATATTACTGGGGAAAATGGGATATAAACTTGTGTCTTTTATGAAACTTGTGTCTTTTATGATTTATCTATAAAGACTACGGTCATACTGGGCTACTGCCTTGCAATTTTTATAATAGTCTGGTTACATTATGCCTAAACACTAAGTTACGGAGACCGAAACAGAACAACACCAGTTGCCAAGCAGTCACGTGCGACAAACACAAAGACATACATGCATGCATACATATATATAAATATGTAAATATGTGTGCGTGTGTGTGTCTGTATGTATGTGTGTAACTACAGCTAAGCTGGGGCACTGCCTTGAAGAATTTTAGTAGAATAAAACGAAGCCAGAAATTGTAATTCTTTAAATCCAGGTACTTATTCTATCGGATACTTTTGCTTAACTGCAAGTTAGTGGGACGTAAACATAGCAACAAATGTTGTGAAACCGGTGGGTGGAGAAACACGCACACAATTACATCCACACACAAAGACACAGACACACAAACGACCCCCCCCCCCCTAACACACACAAATATATATAAACGATGGGTGTTTCAGTTTCGATCTACCAAATCCATTCATAAGGCTTTGGTCGGCCCGAAGCTATAGATAAAGACTCTTGCCCGGAACCACGAGGTTAGGAAACAAGCTTACTCTCACACAGCCACTCCTGCGCCTATATTTGTCTTTTAGTTTCTTTTTATCTTTTAATAAGGTCATGCTTCGGTCATGCTGGGGGCATTGCCTCGAAATGTTTAGCCGATTGAATCGGCAGCTGTAATATTTTAAAATCCAGGTACAAATTTTATAAAGATCTTATGCCGAACCGCTAACGTACTGTGACGCAATCACAACAACACCAGTTGTCAAGAGTTGGTCGAAGAAAAACACAGGCACAAAGACGCACACACATCGACATATTTATACACACACACACACACGCACACACACACACATACACACACACACACACATATATATATATATATAAATGATAAATAAAGAAAATGCAGAGTATATAGATATAAACTAATTTATTAACATAGAGTTAACTAAACATTCCTACTATTGTTTCAGTTTTACTCAAAACTAATTACCATTTTATAAACGAAATAAAATATAATTTGTATTTAGAATATTTTATTTTATTATATTTATTAATTAATTTGTAATTAGTATTAAGTAAAATTTAAACAATTGTAGGGATTTTTATTCAACAATATATTTATAAATATATATATATATATATATGCCTTCATCAGGTGTCTTGGGGAAATTTTGAACCTGGTTTCTCATTCCTAAGGTAGTTTCGATGTTGTTATTGTTGTTATTATTATTATTATTATTATTATTATTATTATTATTATTATTATTATTATTATTATTATTATTATTATTATTATTATTATTATTATTTTATGTTTGACTTTTGTTTTGCACTTGTACAAGTTGGATCCAAGTCTCACCCAGAGACCTCAAGAGACAACAAGTTAGAAGTTCATGTAGGTGTTATGCCTAGGGTACCATATATTTGGATTTGTACAGTTTTGTTCAAGTGAATGTTTAAGAAACCATAAGAAAATTATGTGTTTGCTTTAAAATTTGAGATCACATAGACAGTATTTTACGTAGGATATGGGCAGTTCCCATGAGCACTATCTTTTGAACTTCAGCCATTTTGGGGTTTCCTGGAATCTGATCTAGGTAGTAATCAGCCCGTTTCGCTGTCATTCCCAAGGCACCTATGACAATAGGTATTGTTTTCGTCTTCAGATTCCACATTTTGCTAATTTCTATTTCAAGATCTTTATATTTGCTCAGTTTTTGGTAGGTTTTGACAGATACGTTTATATCGATTGGGACAGTCATATCAATGAGGAGGCATGATTTTTGTCTGAAGTCTTTCAGTATGATGTCTGGCCTATTTGCGTCTATCTTTCTGTCAGTTTGAATGGTGAAGTTCCAGAGGAGTGCAATGTGATCATTTTCAAGTACTGGGGGTGGTTTGTGTTCCCACCAGTTTTTATCATGGGGCAAGTCCAGGTTTTTGCATATTACCCAGTGAATATATTGTGCAGCTCTATCATGCCTGTTGAGATACTCTGTAGGCGCAAGCAGACTGCACATGGAGACAACATGATCGATGGTCTCATTTTGTTGTTGGCATATACGACATAATGGGGAGCTGCCGTTCTTTAATATGTTGGCCTGGTAATTCTTTGTAGGTAGGCATTGATCTTGGGCTGCTATGATAAACCCCTCTGTTTCTGATTTCAAGCCAGAGGCCATTAACCATTGGTGGGTAAGGGCTTTGTCAATATCTGCATTATTCGCTC
>NC_142934.1:48519894-48542394 GCF_046866305.1 Octopus bimaculoides
CATACATGCATATAGACTGACAGACCGGCGCACAGAAAAATAGACAGACGTAAACACATGTGGATATACAGATATATTCATTTTTAAATACGATATACTTCTATCACATTTAGCAGTTGATCTATATTATAAGTAATGACTGAACAAATTCTGAATTAAACTTTTGGTATTTCATTTTGGTCTTCTTTTATATTTCACCTGATGTATATTTTAGATGCCGATGTAACCCAAAAGCATTCAACTGAATCACATGAGTTCTGCGTAATCTAAGTAACACCTAAAGCAATAAGTGAGAAATGCAAAACCCTGTGGATTACTGATAAGTACATTGAAAATTAGGTTTCAGGACATTTGAGGACAATTATATATATATATATATATATATATATATATATATATATATATATATATATATATATATAGCCAAACTAACGTGGCAGTGCAGAGACATAGAACGAATGCTACTGTTGATTAGCTCCGTGAGGCGTTCGCCTCTAGCTAGCTATATGACGCACAAACCTGCGCCGATAACAATTTCGAACAGTAGTTTGGCAATAAATATTAATACACATTATTGCGCTGCTATATCTCTCCTTTAGAGAGATCTAGAAATTATAACACACACACACACACTCACACACACACGCACACACACACACACACACACACCCACACACACACACACACACACACGCACGCACATATATAATATAAGAAAATAGAGAGATAATTAATAATTATTTATTAATAAAACCATTCGATATCATCTCTGACAGCTGTTTCGATTACAGTCCTTTATAAATTAATTACCATAATTAAAATCTTTTAAAAGTCGAATCTCATCAGAGTTGGCTAAAGACATACAATTAGGTGTTCATATACCTGCCTGTTGAGTATACGGCTCCAAACCGTTAGCTGATAAACTTTTTATATAAAGAACAGGATATAAACCTTAAAAAGGGGAGGAACATAATATATTTATTGGAGTTACAATACAAGTAAGAGAACAATATCTCATTCTGAGGTGTTAAATAAACGAAATTGCGAAAGTAGGTGTATGAGTATAATTACAATATATTACAATATATTATGCACCAATACAAATGCTATAGATAAGCAGTGTGTAAATTAATATAGGTACATTGTTTTAAGATATATAATATAATATTATAATATAATATATATATTATTATAATATATTATAATAATATATATATTATTATAATATATTATAATAATATATATAGTATTATAATACATGTAGTATTATAATAAAATATAGCATATTTAAATATGAAACAGACTAAAATAAAAATAGCCTAAAATGACATAACTTTAAAACGTAAGATATAGTATGTTATTCCGTAGATAAGTGATAGTTTGTTATGTAACTAGAAACACAAACAGAATGCTATACGGACCAAATGTATATAAAGAATATTAGTAATTTTAAGTGAAAGACATTCTAAAAGATTTGTTACACTTAGTAAGTACCTAAGGGGTTAAGTAACTTAAAAGTTATTTACATTATTTACATTTGACGGATATTTGTCCTCATCTTGTTTGTTGTTAACACAACGTTTCGGGCATATGGCGTAGTGGTTAAGAGCGCGGGCTACTAACCCCAAGGTTCCGAGTTCGATTCACGGCAGCGACCTGATTAATAATAGTAATAATAATAATAACAATAATGATATAATAATAGTAACATCGTTAGGAATGAGAACCCAGGTTCGAAATTTCCCCAAGACACCTGACAAAGGCTGGAGGGTATATCAGCCGAAACGTTGTGTTAACAACAAACAAGATGAGGACAAATATCCGTCAAATGTAAATAATGTAAATAATGTTAATAATTCCTCATCTCTTAAATATAGAACTGAACTTAAAAGTTGATCGGACTTAGTTATAAGGTTAATTAATATATATTATTATTATCATTATCAATAATATTATATACATGGTTACACTTGAAAGTTTATTAAATTCAAAAGTGTTTAATACAGATAGAATCAGATACTATATAATAATGGGTTAGCAGAAGAAAATAAAATATTTTAATAATAAAGAATAAAAATAACAATAGAAAAATTTAGTCTCAAACAGCTGTCAGCGATGACGTTTAATTTTTTTAATTAATAAATAATTATCAATTATCTCTCTATTTTATTGTCTTCTTATAAATATATATATATATATAAACCACGGTTTATCTCGTTAACTTGCAGTTGAATATGAATTGTAATATTCAACATTTTTTAAATAGGTAACTAACCAGTATTCTCATTGGATTTATAATCCCTTATTCTTCTGTCGAAGAACGTAGGCTCGAAACGTAAAAGACTCTCTCACTTTCCGAGCATTAAATTAATATATATGTTTGTTGTTTACACGCCCCTATTGTTTTTTGTGAATTCTCAATCTATCTGGTGGTAAATTAAATTAAAAAATTTTTTTTTGCTGCCCTATGATTTATTAATTATATATATATATATATATATATATATATATATATATATATATATATATATATATATATATAAAGTGTAGTATATTGCCACTTAAGTGTGGCTGACCCCTAGGGGTGGATGTTACTGTTGCTTTTAGCCCCAGGAGGACATCTCCTCCAGCTGGCTTATCGACACACGACTGTGTCCTGTTTGCCAAGGGAAGTTATCCCTCTCACCTCGATCTGCAGCACGAACGTATCCGGATTTCAGGGTTATTTCCCTTCGTCGGCGCCCGATAGCTGCTGACCTTGGCGAGAGAGACAAAAACCTGGCAATCTTATATCTTCTTTTCCAGTGAAATTCTTCACTGATATCGAAAAGGTGAAAACAAGCAATGTTAATTCTCTAAATGAAGTATTAACAGTAACTGCACGATAAAGTGTAGTATATTGCCACTTAAGTGTGGCTGACCCCTAGGGGTGGATGTTACTGTTGCTTTTAGCCCCAGGAGGACATCTCCTCCAGCTGGCTTATCGACACACGACTGTGTCCTGTTTGCCAAGGGAAGTTATCCCTCTCACCTCGATCTGCAGCACGAACGTATCCGGATTTCAGGGTTATTTCCCTTCGTCGGCGCCCGTTATTTCCACAGTCGTGTGTCGATAAGCCAGCTGGAGGAGATGTCCTCCTGGGGCTAAAAGCAACAGTAACATCCACCCCTAGGGGTCAGCCACACTTAAGTGGCAATATACTACACTTTATCGTGCAGTTACTGTTAATACTTCATTTAGAGAATTAACATTGCTATATATATATATATATATATATGTATGTGTGTGTGTGTGTGTGTGTGTGTGTGTGTGTGTGTGTGTGTGTGTGTGTGTGTTTGTGTATGAATGAATGAATGAAATTAGGTGTTGCTGTGTCGTTGTAAGCCTGCTTTCTTACTACGTTTCCGGGTTCAGTCCCACTGCGTGGCGCATTCAGCGAATGTCTTCTACATTTAGTTCCGGGCCAACCAAAGCCTTCTGAAAGGATTTGGTAGATGGAAACTGAAAGAAGCTCGTGGTATATATATACCTATATATATGTGTGATTTTATTATTGCCCACAAGGGGCCAACACAAAGGGGATTGTATATGTGTGTGTGGGGTGTGGGGGGGTATCTGGGGTGTGCGGGGGGTTTGTGTTGTTTGAGCGTGTGCGAGTCGTATAACTTCGTGCTTGTTTATCTCCAAAAAGAGTGTGCTGAAAAGGGTCTGTTTACTGAAAGAGAAGGAACAAATGTATACTAAAGGGGAGGTTTAGACAACTAAAGAGAATAAAGCTATGAAACTAAAACAATAAATTTAGAATTTCGGCACCAGGAGTGCAACACTAATGATAAAGAATAAAACAGAGAATATGAGATTAGGTGTGATTGTATGAGCGTTATGATAAATGAGCTTATAAAGTCAAATTTACAAAGCCGTGACATCTATCTATCTATCTATCTATCTATCTATTTATCTATCTATCTATCTATCTATCCATCTATCTATCTATCTATCTATCTATCTATCTAACTATCTATCTATCAGAGATCCCTGGTCTGGCAGTGCTATCGAGAAGCGCTAACCGTTCGGGATAAGCTCTACAGGCACGGCACGAGAAACACGAGGCCGACCTGCCCGAGATTCGGTCAGAGGGACGAAACCGTTCTGCACGTACTCGTACACTGTCCAACCATTTCCGAGTTGTGGGCCTATGTCGAACGACTGCTATCGCATGTGGGACGAGTCGGTTTATCAACCGAGTCTATCGTGAATATTGTTGCGCCTCCTTCCTTGGAAAGGGAAGGAACAGCTACTTTCATCGTATGGCTATGGTGAAAGAATGTGTATGTTGGTCGCGTCTGCAAGGTCTAGCGACAAACACTTTCCTCTCTTGTGTATCACTTGAAGAGGAAGGTGAGAGTAGAGAGGGAAGTTTTGTCTGGTGAATGTTTTCAAAAAAGGATGGGTAAATGTAGCAAGGAAGGCACGGGTGATTGATGGAGCCACCTTGAGCATAATCCTATGAACCAAAAAAGAACAAAAAAAAATGGAAAAAAAGAGAGTCACTTACTGTAATTGTTTTTTTTGCATGACATTATTGCCCGAAGTTACTGTGGTCTTTTTCGTAGGCTTTTCTTTCCACGGATAAGCCTAATCTGTATCCCCTTTTTCACATTATGACATTTCTGTGATACACGATCCCTATTGATCGGCTTTTTTTTAACGATCTCTTTTGATCGAATATCTACCCTCTTCCTTTTCTTCTTTTCCTTCTCTTCCCAAAAAGAAAAGCTCTACTTTGTATTTTGTCCCCTCTGTTTTCAGCCCTGTGTGGCCAATAAAGAAACATCTCTCTCTCTCTCTCTCTCTCTCTCTCTCTCTTTCTCTCTATCTATCTATCTATCTGTGTGTGTGTATGTGTATATATGGTGAGTGAGGGAGTGTGTGTGTGTGTGTGTATGTGTGTGTGTGTGTGTGTGTGTGAGAGAGAGAGAGAGAGAGAGAGAGAGAGAGAGAGAGAGAGAGAGAGCGTGTGTGCATTCATATGCATAACTAACTGGGACGCCCTCGGTTATGACTATGAGTGTTTTTATTTATCCGATCAGTAGAACAACCTCTTCATGAAATTAACATGCAAGTGGCTGAGCACTCCGCAGACACGAATACTATAGAGTAGGTCTAAATGAGATGAAGTGTGATGCAGATTTTCACAAGGCTGGCACCTTGAATTACAAGTACAGCTCATTTTTGTCTGTTGAGTGGACTAAATCAAAGTGAAATGAATTGTCTTCCCCATGGACACAAGGCGCTGCCAGGTATCGAACTCACGACTTTACGGTCGTGTGGCGATTACCTTGACTACTGCGTCAGTATCTATCTATCTATCTATCTATCTATCTATCTATCTATCTATCTATCTATAAGTCTGTCTGTCGGTCTGTCTGTCTATATGTCTGTTTATCTAGATGTCTTTCTGTCTATCTTGCTGTCTGTCTGTCTGTATGTCTCTCTCTCTCTCTGTCTCTGTCTGTCAGTCTATCTCTCTAGATATGTACTTAGGTATCTGTCTTTTTCCATCGTCCTATATACATGTATCTATGTGCATGTTTATGCATGCTGTATGTTTGAGTGAGACCATGAGTGAGTGCATGTATACTCTCACTCCCTCTCTCTGCCGTTTCTAAAATAAAAACTGATCATTTGACAAATGTATTGATTGACGTATTGATATGTGTTACCTTAATGAAAGTGTCATTCTAGAAGCGAAATAAATAACTGGATATATTCATTTGTCTAATTGCTTTCGTGTAAATGATTGATTTTATCACCGCTACATGATCTCGTTTTGCTTTTTTAATTATTATCTATGAAGAAAACGTAAATTTACACTACCTTATTGTACGAAAAGTAGATGTACCAGGTACCAGGTTCTCTCTGAAAATATCTACAGAGTTAATACCCCATTGATGCACACCTATGATCAAGCTAAGACAATCAATTGAGTTTATTGCACTAATTTTATTTTATATGCCACAAATCTCAGGTTTGAGAAGAAATAGGTAGTTTTGAGTTTATGCGTTTCCAAAGGCTATATTAACATAACCGAAGTGGGCGGATTTACTTCTCCAAGCACAAACTTAATTACATATGAAGGGAAGTGGAAAAGCAAAGTAGAAGGAACCACAGTTGTTTATCTGTGCAAGTTGCTATTGATCTTGTTACGAAGAACAGTGAAGTCAACCTTGTAAGTTGCATAATTCTGTATAGGAGCACATATAGAGACTTGATCTAAAGTAATTTAAGGGGTCGAAACTTGAAGAAAGTGAGTTAGCTTGGCATTAGTTTATATTATTACGTAACACCAAGTAGGTTTCCATCTATTTGTTGTTACATAGTGATATACGCTAAGCATGAAAGAAACTATCGAACATCCTTTATAGAATGAAAATTCTAAAAACAGGAGATAATTGTTCAGATTATTTGTAAACTGAATAATCTCAAGAACGTTTGGCAATTTGATTATGGTTAATGTTTACGTCGTTAGTGAGCATAGAATTGAAGTTTATAACACTTCTCATAGTCGTACATTTCTTAAATGACTAAAATCTGCCGCAACAACAGCAGATTATGTTTTAAAATTCAATAATGATTCAGCAGATTCCAATGAAAAATACGCATTGTGAAAGTAATGACTGAATTCAAGGACATTCTGCATTCATTGTTGTTAGTTAAAGTCATTCTTCAAGTTTTGAACGTGAAGAAGACATGAAAACTGACGTTCAAATTACACACAGTTTTCAAGTTGTATATATTGTGTAGTAATCCCTGTTGAAATTAATTTTATGCCAAAGAGTGCTGAGTGACGGTTGTGATTACGCTTGGTTAGGTTTTTATCATTCCTTTCAATGAAGTTTTGGCTATATTTCGGAGTTTTCTGAAAGTCGAATGATATTATGCGTCGTTGTAGACATTGTCATTTTAACAGCCTTTTAGCGCCGACGAACAAAGCCTGATGTGGAAGTCGTATAGTTGTGAAATGTATTGAGTTTGCAGGGATGTCATACCAAACATTCTGTAAGTGCTTCCTATAGCAGATATAAATAATTTCATGGCATTTGTGATTGCACGAGATTAATACCTAATTTAAATGTAAAAACCAAGAGAAATAAACAAATAATTTTGCCGATCTTGGTAGCTTGTAGATTTGTTAGTGATTGTTGGTGTTGATACTACTCTTTATCTCGCTATCACATCACCAATATTGTTCTTATCAGTAAGAGTCACAGTGATAAATACTTTATATACTGCGAGGAGAAAACTCTATGGTGTTAAGTAAAATATGTTTCGCTTATGTAAATGTGGTAAATGTTGATATAATTTTAGAAGGCAGTCACAGACAGGTTATTAAGTAGAATTTTACGATCTGCCTTAGATTTGTCGTTCATTATAGACATATCTATATGTGTGGTCTATATGTGAATGCAAAAATACAAAACATAATAGAATAATTTGACAAATATTAAAGTCAAGTCACAACCTCCTATCTTCACATTGCATGTCGAAATATATATATATATATATATATATATATATATATATATATATATATATATATATATATATATATATATATATATATATATATATATATATATATATATTTGTATATACATATATATAAATCTCAGAGGGATAGAAACAACCAAAATTAGACTGGTTGAATACCTTATGATATGAACACACACATATATATTCTCATATATATTAATGTGAATACCAGGAGAGAAGATGGAAATAAAGTTAATGACAATTTATTAATACATTGACAAGACCTACAATTGTTTCAATTCATCGCTTATAATATAAAATCAATCAAATTTAATTTTATCAAATCAATTTGCTTAATTAATTAACCAAATCAAGCGATGAGTGAAACAATTTTAGATCTTGTCAATGTATTAATAAATTGTTATTGATTTTATCTTCATCCTCTCTCTTGATTTATATATATATATATGTGTATATATATATATATATATATATATATATATATATATATATATATATATATATATATATATATATATATATATATATATATATATATATATATATATATATATATATATAACTTAAGTATTATATTCATCTGAATCTAAATGTTTGCTGAACTCATCTACCGTACCCAAAGTATATATATATATATATATATATATATATATATATATATATATATATATATATATATATATATATATATATATATATATATATATATATATATATACTTTGAGTATAGTAGATGAGTTCAGCAAAAATTTAGATTCGGATGAATATAATACTTAAGTTGAGG
This sequence comes from Octopus bimaculoides, assembly GCF_046866305.1. Lineage (NCBI taxonomy): Eukaryota > Metazoa > Mollusca > Cephalopoda > Octopoda > Octopodidae > Octopus > Octopus bimaculoides. The sequence goes on from NC_142934.1 coordinate 48,528,234, forward strand.
CACCAGAATTTAGTACGGTATTATCCATACAATTTCAAAGTAAGGTAATTAAAATCAAAATAAGCAACAAGTATATCCAGAGAACATAATTAAATGGAGTTGCATGAAACGATTGTACTGCATTACCTCTGGATATCCTTGTTGCTTATTTTGATATATATATATATATATATATATATGTATATATATATATATATATATATATATATATATATATATATATATATATATATATATATATATATATATATATATATATATATATATATATATATATATATATATATATATATATATATATATGTGCGCGTGTGTGTGTGTGTGTATTTATTTATATCTATATTTATATTTATATATACTCCAAATTGAGGAAGTGGAACATATAAAATTCGAGCTACATGTTTCTTAGCTAGCTGATTCTCTGATGTAATAGTTACTCAATAGGACATACTCAACTTAGCTAATCATCACGTTGTGATTACCTTAATTAAATAAAGGTTACCTTGTCGCTTGGAAATTCTTCGTACTTAGATATAAAAAAATGTGCAATGTTCCTTTGCGTACACTCACCAATTTTACTTCTCGCTACCATCCATGGACTGCTTGAAGCTAACAAACTTCCTACATTCGCATCCCTGAATTTTGCCCTTAGACATACACATACACACACACACACGCACACGTACATACACATATGTAGGTATATATACACATACACGCATACGCACATATGTATGTACAGAGACATACTGATACATATATATATATATATATATATATATATATATATGTATGCATTAATTCTATACAATGGCAAATGCTGACGGCAAAATGTGCAGTTGTTCTAATCTGAAGTGCTTGGTAAATATGAGATTAAATTGAGTTACTGAGTTCTCGCCCTCTTTGTAGGAGAGAAATATCTAATGATGTTAAAGAATTCAGAAATATTCATAAGAAATACAGAAAAAATTCCTTAATTGGAAACGGGTATGAGGTAAGTGAGGCACCTGATATTTAAGAGGTAATATTTACCTCGATTTTGTTATTTCATCATAGCTAATTTCCATAAAACAAGTAAAGTTTTCTCCTATCAAGTTTGTATTACAGATGGAATTTAATCAGAGAAAAATATACAATGTATTGAGTAACAGTAACGCTTGTGAGAATATCTGTATTGTGATAAACTGTAGGATATGTGGGAGGAAATGAAGAATGTACTAGTATCAAGTGCTGGATTACACTTTCCAAGTTCTATATTAATTGTTGTAGTGTTAAGATAACTGAAGCTACAAGTACAAATATAGATGCAGCTTCAGTGTTATCTGTTAGAATTACGATCTATTGTAGAGTGTGTTAAGAATCCTACTTTCAATATCGTCAAAGCTGGATAATATCAGAAGAGAATGATTTCAATGACTTCAATAGGATTCAATATGTTTGCCGTTGGATAGGATAACTCTCATATTTACTGATAAATAGGAGGTGCCAATATTTATATTTCTCTTTACTAGTAATGATAGCTGGAATTCTGATATTGAAGCCAATATTGATATACCAATGGTGAGTTTCCGTATATTGAAAATTTTAAATAATTGAAATTGCATATCTATTAGTGATCGAACAAGAATTATTGGATCACGCAGGGATTGCTTTCGGAGTGCTACACAAAATAGTTGAGCCTGTTGTGTACAACTGCATTCAAAATGACTTACCACTCAAATCTCATTGTTTAACATCGCTCTCGGTTGTCCCCGCAATATGAATGAAATTCAAATGTATCGTAATAATATAGTTTACATGTCCCCCAAATACAATATACCGTGCAGTTGATCGTAAAGTGTAAGGTTGTTAAGCTTAATTCATTATATCTGCAGGATTTCCGAAAGAAATGTTCAGTATGTCTGAGGTAATTCCTAGCATGACCTAAGAAAGTAATTGGGTGATACTTAACAGTTTAAATACTGTTTATGTTATCGGAATTTCCACTGCGATGTATGTAAATGCACATCTTAGAAGATTGTGGGTAGGTAGTGGATGGAGTTTCAGTCAGACGCCAATGATAAATTACTTCTAGGAAGTAAATATTGATAGACCAAGAAAAGAAATTGTGTTCTATTGAAGAGTTAACAGATTTGTCAACACACATTAAGAGATACAGATCAAAATGAATCCGTAGTTTTGAAAATAAGAAGCACTAATGTCCCTTTGCCTCTATCTTCTGAAAGCGAAATAGTTGACTGATAAAAGTCTCAAAATGGATTATAAATAGAAACGATGCACCCTTGTAAAATGAGATTTCATTAAAGACCTGGCAACAAAGGTTGAAGTTTTAAAGAGTACAGATAAAAAAAAAAAAATCATAACTTCGTATTTTAGGAATATACAAAACAACCATTTTTTTCTTCAACATTAGTCAAGGCCAACAATATAGAGCTCAATTTCTGTCCACTGATAATACCCAACCTGATCAATAGAGTACCACATTGAAAGATGTATAAAAAATTCGGGTCCGAATTACTTAATGTTTACAGTATACATTTGCGGTGTTTGTCAATAATTCATATAAATATTATTATTCCACTGATAGTAGTAGTAGTAGTAGTAGTAGTAGTAGTAGTAGTAGTAGTAGTAGTAGTAGTACTACTACTACTACTACTACTACTACTACTACTACTACTACTACTACTATCTTCCCCGAATACGAACCTGGAATGTCACTTAAACGGGATTTCTCCCAAATTAAGCCCCCAAAGTTCACCACCACAATGAGCACAAAATCAAAAATGTGAAAGAACTAAATGGAACCGGGAAGAATATAAAGAAGTAATATACGGTTATTACTTTGCATTAAGTAGGCCAACCCAAGAGAAACACACCGGAATCTCCTACAGAATTTGGACGAACCGAAATCCAGCTAGCAGACCAAACCTAGATGAAAACAGATTAGCAAATGTTAGAGGAGATATTTTCAGAAATACCAGACTCACAGATGCAGAATTGACCTCTATTCAAAAGTGGTAGTGAATGACCTAAATATAAATCAGGAAAAAAATAACGAAACAGAGGAGAGGAATGTTGGACCACAAGCATTGACTGAAAGGCAACCATCTGCCGAAACTACTTAAGTGCCCGAAGGAAAAGGAGAATATCATGACCCTAGAAAAAAACAGCCAGGAAAATGATGTCGAAACAGAATTTGAAGACCACATATTTGCTGAACAACACTGAAAATCTATCATTGAAATGAAGCAAGAAGATCGGAATGAGCTTGGAGTTGTAGGGCATACAACAATGAATGATAAGGAACCACTCCATAAACTCTCAAATCCACACCAACATAAAACACAAATAAGAATTGGCAACTGCGTTACCCAAGAAATAATACAACAACTAAAACCCGATCTTAATAAGTTATCTGAAATTATTTACTCTGTTGCTAAGGTAATCAAAAGACGCTGTTTAACTCCCCAAAAGCCAACGATACCATATTCGAAAAGAAAATCAAACTGGAGGAGTAGAATTGAAACTGATTGAATTATTGCGAAAGGAGATATCAATATTAACTGAGCTAATCTCTGGAAATGGTGTAAGATCAAGAAAAGGCAGGAAGACTGTGAGAAAATATGGACTCTCAACAAGAAAAGAACTAATGTCAGCGAATGAAACACTTAAAAAGTTCAATCAAAAGCTCAGAGAATATACAGATTTGAGAAAAGAATCAAATTCTACAAGCAAAATAAGATGTTCAAATCCCATGCCAAATCATTTTACAGGGAAATAGGGAAAGACAAAATAAGAATTGAAAAGCCACTCCGAATAGAATAAGTTGAACACTTTTGGAAAGGGATCTGGAGTAATGAGAAACAATACAATGAAAATTCAGACTGGATCAAACGCACCCAAGATAACTACAAAAATCTACATGAACAGGTATGGGAAGACATCTCAATCACCGACATAAGAAGGGCACGAACGAAGGCTCATAAGTGGATATCCCCTGGTATTGATAGAGTACCAAATTTCTGGCTCTCATCACTCTCGTCCGCACAGAAAATGTTAGTAATACTATTTAATAGTAGACCCCGAAAAAACTTCCCATTGGATGGCAAATGGTATTACTTACCTCCTCCCCCAAAATAACGAAACCAAAGACCCAAAGAACTACCGGCCTATAGCATTTTTATCTACTACATATAACATTTCGACATCTATTCTAGTGGAAAAAACATATACGTTTATGGAAGAGAATAAACTCTTTCCCACTGAACAAAAAGGATGCAGACGAGGCTCATACGAATGTAAATATCAGCTCTTAATTTATCGCATGATCCTTGAGAACTGCCATAACAAGCGCAGAAATATCAGCTGTTCATGGATTGATTATAAAAAAAAGCCTTTGACAGCATAGCACATTCGTGGAATCTGAAATCGCTGGACATTTTCAAAATTTCTCCTGTGATTTCAGATTTTTTAAAGTATAATATGTCACTATGGAACACGAAGCTTCAATTATATCATTCTAATGGAGAATTGCGCTGAAACAATATTAGCATAAACTGTGACATTTTCCAAGGTGACTCACTTTCAGCAATAATTTCCTGCGTAGCATTAATACCACTCTCAAGTGAACTGAATAGAACAGGGTATGACTACAAAATTGACAACAGGAAAATAAGCCATCTATTTTATATAGATGATTTAAAACCTACGTGTTGAAAGCCTACGTGGGTTTATGCGTCCGAGGAGGGTGGTGTATTTCAAATTGTAATGCTAGCATTGATCGATTAAATGGAGCCGCTTGAAACGGTCGTAAGGCACTGACACCTTAACATCCTTGTTACTTCCATACAAAGACGTACATACGCACATACGTACTTACAGACACACACACACAATATATATATGTACATGCATACATGCACACACCCGTATACACGCATAAAAGCATATATGCATTCATACACACAAACATATATAGATACATACACTGATGCATATATACGTACACATGTACATACACATCTACACACATATGTATATATATATATACATATATATATATATACATACATGCACTTACATATAGACAAGTGCACACCCGTGCACACACACACACACACACACACACACATACATATATATACACACCCACATATATACCTGTGTATATATTCGCACATACATTAGTGGTTATTTAATTAGAGATTGGACAGGCTAATTCCGAACTATATAAAATTATAAGGGTAAGGTTAAATTAAATGAAAGAAAATCCCGAAAGTACGGGCGATACACATGTGCCTATACATACATACGTATACCTACGTGCACATACATGCACACCTATATATATATATATATATATATATATATATATATATATATATATAATTTAGAGAAAAACCACTATTAAATAATTCAATAAAGAAGAATTTAATTCATAACCTGCAGAAAATAAACATATCATAAACCCTTATTCAAAAAATCAACAAAATACAAAAAGAATAACTAGTAAATGGTATAACATGACTACGCACTTTTTGTGGCTATATTTTCAAATAGATAACTACTAAAACCAATTCAATTAATACTTCGATTAATAATCAAATCGATCTACATTTAAATCTATTCAAAAATACAGTCACTCGTCAGGTCTAAAATAAAATAAAAATAATAATAAAACAAGTACGTATTGTAACTTATACTACATATCTAAATATCTAAAAAAAATTACTTGTGTTAACAATAAATAAATAATCGAAAAACATTTAGCAATATTTCTAAAAATAAAAGCACAACTTATCTTATCGAGGAATTGCTGTAAACTAAAATTTGAAATCTAAATTGTAAACGTAATACATAGAACTTAGTGTTTATACGAAATGTATCACGTGAAAATACGACGTAAATTAGAAATTATGGAGTAATGAGATAGAAATATGTATTTAAACAGTTAAGATGACTTAATGTATTTTAGATGTGAGAATAAGGAAAAAATTAATTCTAGTATATCGTTTACTTAAAAATACTAAAGTCTAAATAATTCAAATCTAAAATACGTAAAATATATTATATATTATATACAAAATGAAGCTAAATTACAATAATTCAATCTATATATAAAAATGAATTAATGTATGTATTTATTTTATAAACAGCTTAGTTTAATGTTATTCTAAATATGTAATATATCCTTTATACACATTCTACTACTACAAATCATGACTAGAACAATTCGTAACATAAACTAGGGTTCATATAAATAGACAACTCAACTAAACTTATTATATAAGTAATTCAACTTATGTCTGCATTTATTTTTCGTTTATCTAGGGAATTAAACAATTTTTTTATTATCAGTTAATAATATCTCTTTAAATTCATTAGTACATAATAAAGAAGAAGCACTACCTATTCGATAACATTTAGCCTTACAAACTATCTCCTAGATTTTAATTTCCACATATATTTACTAAGGCCACTAGAATTAATTAAATTTCTATTCTTAAACGAATTCATATGTTGAGCGAAATACCCACACATACATACACCCATAGGTATACATACATACATACACACGCAGATCCATATACATACGTATATGTATGCACAGGTACAGAGAGCGATACAAGTGTACATGTCTACACATATATACAAATAACACACATACATACATATATAAACAATAAGCACATATATAAAGAAATATATATATATATATATATATATCACGTAACCGACCAAGCAATCCGATGCTGCTACACACCGCTGGTCACAATGCGCTTCGCATTGTTTTAGCCTTCGAATGACGCCACCCTGCTGGATTAGCGAGCAGACCATATATATATATATATAAGTATTTCGTAATGAGATAAAAAACGAAGGCTGTGTATGATATAGAACATTTATAAATACAAGGTCTTACAGCTGTTTTCAGGATATTTATTATATCCCTTCATCGGAAACGGTTTGAGAGGATGGTTAAGCAATAGTTAGTTTACATAAGATAGGAAATAGATAGTGAATGTAGGGATATCGTAGTTGTAAATCCATTGTTTAGGCAGAATGGTCTAAATATAAGATTCCAATACCTTGGAATACATATATATATATATATATATATATATATATATATATATATATATATATATATATATATATATATATATATATATATATATATATATATATATATATATATATATATATATATAGATGCATACATATATACAATCGTCTATGCATTCATATATGTATGGATATGTATATGTATGTACGTATGTATGTGGTCGCACGTCTATAAACCTACTGTTTTGAATTCTCTCATTCTAAAATCTAAAATATTTTTGCTTTTACAAATTTACTTTTTTGTAATTTTTTTTAATTAACAGTATGTAGAACTGACCTTCTCTTCATATACTATGATGGCCTTTCCTTAGAAATATCAGCCTGACTCAAAGGGAAAGTAATTTCGTGACAGGAGCCGCATAGTTCTTGTGGCGTTCTTCAGTTGTTGACTAAAATGCTTTCAGTAATTTGCCTAATGCTATGTTACCTTCAAGCATTCTTATTTCCATGTGGAATTGTATAGGTGTTTGCTTGGAAAGTGTTTTTTGTGAATTAATAATTTGCTCATTAAACCTTTGTCCTATATTAACTTTTGTATGTCAAAGAAACGGTGTGGATGATAATTTTGCTGATTGCTCTCTCCCCCCGCCTCTCTCTCTCTCTCTCTCTCTCTCTCTGTCTCCATCCACACGTGTGTGCGCGCGCTCCTGTTTGTGTGTGTATATGAAGCGAAGAAAGGTGGTACTACTATTACACTAAGAGCCTGTATTTGGTGTTCATATCTTTTGCAGGAAGAAGTTTCTGATAGAAATTTTAATATAAGAAGTATTAAAGACGACGGTTTAGAATATTAATTGACAAGATAATTCTAGAAGCTGAATTTAATGATTAGTTTGTATTCAAGCAGTTGTCTTTTTGAGAGTGTAAAATACTGTAAAAACTATATATGAAGTGCAGAAAGCCATGAATGAACTGTAAAAGGCAGGTCAAATTTAGCTTAACATTGTGAATGATCCGAGGAAGAACAACAAAAGAATGGCAGAAAAGAAGGAAGATGATATAGGAATGAGGATAAGAGAACGATAAAAGTATAAGCATAATACTCTGTCTCCAATGACTATACACATCAAGAGGCCAAAATAGTTTTTAACAAGGACAAAAAAATGTATATAAAAATGCCACATCCACTTTATTAGAATAATACGCCCACTAAAGCTAAAATTAAAACAAAAAAATTCTCAAATTACAATGTTGCAAAAATAGCAAAACAATATTCAGTATTCAGAAATTTTGAATTAAAATTACTAGCATGCAAAGGATACAGAAAATGTCGATATATAAAATATCGAGAAGAAATTTTCAGCTTCAAAAATGTATATTTAAACTTTTGAGAAATCTGTAATTCTACAAGCGCATATTCATGCATATATGCAACATCGCGGACTCCGGATATATGGATGCTCAGAAATTCATATAATTATTTGTATAGGCTTAATAGACAGATGCCTGATCCTGCATTTGGTTTGATGATTGATCACCTTAATCATGTGCAGAGAATATGCGAGTAGAATATAAATGCAAACAAGGAGTGCATTGCACAATTTATACATACGGGTTACATAGACCAATATTTAACTTTCGATTACGAATCACTTGAGAAGCTGACAAACGGTGAACGGCATCTAGAAAAACAATAAGCTACTATGTTACAATTTATTTAAGAATTACTTGACAATCGGTTAAAATCTGTTGAAATAACAATCACATTTTCAATTGTAAGACAAGGATAAATGTTGTCAACACAGAAATTGCTGAAATTGCAGAATTGGTAAACCTCGAAAAGTAAGAAAAACAAAAAGCAGTAACCATCGAAGAAGTGCATTTTGTTTCTTATTTCTTCGTCTAAGGTTACAATATTTGCTTTTAGCGAAATCTAGTCAGTGTATAAGGAAGTGTCCTCTTATTTAGAAAGAAAACCCGAATGTTTAAGAATATACCACTGCAACATTTCATGATAACGTAAAAGTGGTTTCATTTATGTCACTCCGAACACAAAAAAAAACTCGTAAATTACATGCGCACGCATTAAAGGTAAAACAAAAATCAGTTCAACACGTTGAATTCGCGCAATTTATTCATTATACATGTTTAAACATACAAACTGCAACCAGTGATCGCATCCAGTTAACATTCTAGTATTCAAGCCAAGGCATTTCAACAATGATAGCGGCGTACCATATTTATTAACAATAATTAATACTTATTATGAAGGCGGTGAGCTAGCACAATCGGTAGCACGCTGGGAAATATGCTTAGCGGCATTTTGTCCTTCTTTACATTCTGAGCTGGAATTCCGCCGAGATCTACTTTGCCTTTCAAACTATCGAAGTAGATAGAATAAGTACCAGTTGAACACTGGGGTCGGTTTTAGTGACTAAGCTCCTCACCACTGGCCCTGTATAAAATTTTGAAACTAATAATTATTAATTATTCGAAAATCTTCATACAGCCGATATCAAATTTCTATTTTATTAAGTTATTCATGTGTGCTTACGAGGTCCGATCAATAGATATCCGGGCTGTTGCCATAGCAACGAAGCTAAAGCACGCAGAACAAAGCTGCTTGGCAAAGATTGACCTTGACATCTGTTGTGCAAGCGCACTAAGTTTTAACGCTTTAGCTCACTTCTGCTGTGTACAGCCGTGCTTGGAATGAACGTGTGTAGCATGTGATGGTCGCATTTACCATGACAGAGTATGTTGTCATGGCGACATCTACTTAGTAGCCTATGCAAAGCTGCAGAACGTGTATGGAGAGGTGTGTATGAGCTGCACAGAAGGGAACGAGTGGTTCAGACCTTTCGAAAAAAAATGTCGATATCGGCAAACGCTCTGGAAGACCCGAAGTCAGCAGAACTGAGAAATACATTGCAGAGATACGTGCAACTTTGAGGAGAAATCGTCGAATCACCAACTGTGAATTATAAGATCTGCAGATTAGTTACGTTTCGGTTCAGTCCATTATCAGCAAAGATTTGAGTATGCGACGCGTGTCTGCCAAGTTTGTGCCAAAACTGCTTTCAGTTGACCAAAATGATACACGGGGTTTCAGTTGCACAAGATCGCCTTGATTGTTTAGAGAATGATGGACACTTTTTGAAAGCTTTGCGTAGGCCTCTGAGAAGGTGTTGTCATGCTTTTGGCAAAATCTGATGCAGATTCTCTGCTCAACTCGCTTTGTTTTGTTTAGTGCAACGATCATACGCTACAAACCTTCCTTCCAAGCCCTAGAATGTTAAAAGTTTATGCGCATGCACAGCACATATCAAGGTTTATTTGTGCCAAGCAACTTTACTTTGGCCGCTTTAGCTTCATTACTATGGCAGCGGTCCGGGCACTTATTGATCAGATCACACACACACACACATATATATATATATATATATATAAACAAAAGTAAATGAGTATATGCATATATACGTACAGGTATGTGCATACCGACATCCACCTGTATGTATAGGTGCATATCTGGGTACAGGACATTGCAAACAAACGTAGACGCGAACACACGAGCCACATAGAGAACATTCTACTTCATCAGCTACCCACGTTTTAACACCGGCGTTTCGACGAGCTTCGGGCAGGACGCATCGTTAAAACGGCTCGTCCCATGGATCGCAGATTAAATTTGTATACGCAAATTAAATCTAGCCATGGAGGAATGTAGTGGCGGACAAAAACAAGACAGGAAAACAAACAGAAAAGGCTTTACGGCCAGACGAGAAAAATTATGTGTGTATGAACGCGATGAGGCACGAACCCGAGAGAGACAAAGTGGTGGCGTGCGTTACTTGGCGAAAGCCAAGGAAGGAAAGGATTATTGACCGGAAGCATGTGACCATGCCGGTGTAAAGGGAAGAGAGAGAGAGTGGTAGAGGGAGAAAGAGAGGGAGGAAGTAGAAGAATAGGTGAGCAACGAGAGGAAAAGAGAAAGAGAGGAAATGCGAGGGGGAAAAGGAGATACGTAGTAGTAACGGAGGAAGAACAAGAGGGGTAAGGCGAGATACGTAGTAGTACAGAGGAAGAACGAGGGCGGGGGAGAAAGGAAAGAGAAAGAGAAAGAGATAGAGTAGCGTCGGAGGATAAGTTTACGAAAACTATATATATATATATATATGTGTGTGTGTGTGTGTGTGTGTGTGTGTGTGCGTGCGTGTGTGTGTATGTGTGTGTGTGTGTCTGTGTGTGTATATATATGTGTGTGTGTATATATTTATATATATATATATATATATATATATGTATATATATATGTATGTATGTATGTTTTTGCTTACTGCACATTTGTCTATCAGCTAGGCCACGGCTTTTTGTTGTATATGTATTATTATTATTGTCTAGTTTTCTTCGCGTGGCCCTCAGGTCATATTCTGTTTATTTATTAGGTTTGCATTTGTCAGTCGGTCTCTCTTGTGTGACCGTCTTATTTTATTTTGTTTTGGTTGCATTAGGAGCAAGTTCTCTAGCTGGTTTCCTCCAGGGTGGATGCAATATTATCGATAATGGCACGAAATTGCGTTAGACACTTTGGTCGATAACCGTTGAGGAATTGGTGACCTTCTGTGTTAATTCTCCGTTTGTCTGTGCCTTCGGTGCATTTAATATAATTTTTTCGTCCGTTTTTTTATTAATATGCATGTTTAACTTCTGAGTATACACACACACACACACACACACACACACACACACACATACACACACATACACACACATATATATATATATATATATATATATATATATATATATATATATATATATATATATATATATATATATAGGTAAGTGGTAGGTTTGCCTCGATCCTTCAGGGGTAGTCTGAAGCATCCAAGCAACCAGGGGATGTTTAAATCCGGAGGCACTCCTGGGGATCACCTGTATGGGTACCGTCTTGGGAAGAGGGCGTCCAGAGGCAGGTGATATGTTGCTTAAACCGTAGTTTATGTATTTACTTGGAGAATGGAGCAACAAATACAAGAAAAAGCATTTTCGTTAACTCTGAAGAGATCGGCCAAACTACTGGTTGCATCGAAACGTACGTAAGTGACTAAGACATAATATACAAAATGACTCATTATATAACCTAAACCTCCACACTGACTCATTTCACAAGTTCCACATAATAAAACAACGGCTATCTAGTCCAACGAAAATGCTTTTTCTTGCATCTGTTGCTCCATTCTCCAAGTAAATATATGTATATATATACATATATATATATATATATATATATATATATATATATATATATATATATATATATATATATATATATATATATATACATATATGTATATACATGTATGTATGTGTGTATGCATGTATGCATGCACATATGTACATGAAAACATGCTTACACATTCAGACATACGCAGATACATATATAACAGAATTTAAAAATTTTGCAATTTCTGCAATGACTGCGATGGCATCTGTTGTAGTTTTAATCCTCTTATAGATGTCAGTATTACTACAAACTCTTAAAGATGTTCAACTCTTTCGTAAATAACTACAGATAATTTTAAAATAGATTATCCAATAGCCTGTTAAACATTTGTTGAATACTTTTCCTCTATATGCTTCAATAATTTTTAAACTACATAGAGAACTAATTTTAGAAAAAAGTATAAAACAAATTTAGTCGCTACTCTGTATTTATGATTAGCATAGCCCATGCACAGTTCTTATTTGCATATGGTGTTTTCATATTCTCTGCACATACGCTGATTAATCATCCAGGGTATATGTCTTTCATATATGTGTTTCTTCCGAAAGTACAAATAATCAGATGGATTCGTAAACATGCAGAAATGCTCTGTTGCATTTTTGTATTCTATGCTTCTCCGGTTTACAATCCTGACACTATTTTAGTTTTGGAATATAGATTTTCTTCCTTCAAATTTGTAATTTATATATTCGGTCTGTCTGCCTCTCTCTATATATATCTATGTGAGTATGTGTGTGTGTGTTTATATGCTCCATCTATATATGGTCTGTATGCGTGTGCGTGGACGTGTGCGTGTGTGTGCGTTTGAGCGTTGGCGTGTACTCGCTTGCGTGTAGTTGCTGTATCTGGAATTCGTCATAACTACATATCTATACACTTACTAATGCACCAAATTGTGGATGTATTCCATAGCCTTACTCATACACAGGGTTAGGACAAAATAATGGAAAAACCTAGCATTATAGCATCAACATTTTGAAATATCTATAAAACCGCCAAACGCTCGTTTTTTTATGTTTTAAATTTTGCTAAAATTGCTGTTTCTTTTCATATATCATCAGGAAAAGGCAATTAAAATTCATTAAAATGATAGTTCTATCGAAATTTCAAAGAGGTCAAATTGTTGGTGCTCGTATGACAGGAGCTAGCGTAACGAAAACAGCCGAAATATTTGGTGCATCAAGAAGTATTGTTTCGAAAGCAATGACAGCCTTTGAAAAAGAGGGAAGACGTCCTCGTCGAAACAAAACTCTGGAGGTAAACCAAAACTTTCATATAGGGACCATCGGACTCTTACCTGAATTGTTAGAAAGGATCACAAAAGTACATCTCCCAAAATTACTGCAGAGCTTAATGAGCACCTCGAGAAACCAGTTTCCACAAACACTGTTCGCTGGAAGCTGTAAAAAAACAAGATTTCACGGGAGGGCTGCAATCAGAAAATCACTACTTTCAAATACAAACGTTGCAAAGTATTTAGAGTGGAGAAAAAAAAACCTACGGAATTGGTCCCCAGAGCAGTGGAATAATGTTATTGTCTTGAACGAGTCATCCTTTACCTAATTTCCGATCAGCGGTCAAGTATACGCATGGAGGCAGCGAAAAGAAGCATTTCACCCAGATTGCCTTCATCCAACGGTTAAACATGGAGGGGGATCTGTGAAATTCGGGGGGGGGGCTATATCTTGAATCTCCGCCGGGCCAATGGTTTCCCTTCATGGCAGAATTAATAGTCAAGACTATTTAAGCATTTTATCTGACCAAATTCATCCTATGGTTGCGGAACTGTTTCCGGTGGGAAACGCAATC